>NC_091463.1:106397651-106451042 GCF_027789765.1 Dendropsophus ebraccatus | reverse complement strand
CTCCTCACTCCTCCCCTGCCCCCCTCCTCACTCCCCCTGCCCCTCCTCACTCCCCACTGCCCCCTCCTCACTCCCCCTGCCCCTCCTTACTCCTTCCCTGCCCCCTCCTCACTCCCCCCTGCCCCTTCCTCACTCCTTCCTGCCCCCTCCTCACTGCCCCCCTCCTCACTCTTCCCCCTCTCACTCCCCCCTCCTTCACTCCCCCTGCCCCTTCCTCACTCCTCCCTGCCCCCTCCTCACTCCCCCCTGCCCCCTCCTCACTCCCCGCCCTGCCCCCCTCCTCTCTCCCCCCCCTCACTCCCCCTGCCCCCTCCTCACTCCCCCCTGCCCCTTCCTCACTCCTTTCCTGCCCCCTCCTCACTCCCCCTGCCCCCTCCTCACTCCCCCCTGACCCTCCACACTCTCCTCCTGCCCCCTCCTCACATCCTTCCCTGCCCCCTCCTCACTCCCCCCGCCCCCTACTCACGCCTTTTCCTGCCCCCTACTCACTCCTTCCCTGCCCCCTCCTCACTCCCCCCGCCCCCTCCTCACTCCCCCCCGCCCCCTCCTCACTCCCCCCCGCCCCCTCCTCACTCCCCCCGCCCCCTCCACTCCCCCCGCCCCCTCCTCACTCCCCCCCGCCCCCTCCTCACTCCCCCCCCCGCCCCCTCCTCACTCCTTCCCGCCCCCTCCTCACTCCCCCCTGACCCTCCATACTCTCCTCCTGCCCCCTCCTCACTCCCCCACGCCCCTCCTCACTCCCCCCGCCCCCTCCTCACTTCACCCCCGCCCCCTCCTCACTCCCCCCTGCCCCCTCCTCACTCCCCCCCCTGCCCCCTCCTCACTCCCCCCCGCCCCCTCCTCACTCCTTCCCCCGCCCCCTCCTTACTCCCGGCCCCCTCCTCACTTCCCCCGCCCCCTCCTTACTCCCCGGCCCCCTCCTCACTTCCCCCGCCCCCTCCTCACTCCCCCACTTCCCCCTCCTCACTCCCCCCCATCCCCTCCTCACTCCTTCCCTGCCCCCTCCTCACTCCCCCCCCTGCCCCCTCCTCACTCCCCCCCTGCCCCCTCCTCACTCCTTCCCCCGCCCCCTCCTTACTCCCCGGCCCCCTCCTCACTTCCCCCGCCCCCTCCTTACTCCCCGGCCCCCTCCTCACTTCCCCCGCCCCCTCCTCACTCCCCCTCTTCCCCCTCCTCACTCCCCCCCATCCCCTCCTCACTCCTTCCCTGCCCCCTCCTCACTCCCCCCCCGCCCCCTCCACTCCCCCCCTGCCCCCTCCTCACTCCCCCCCTGCCCCCTCCTCACTCCCCCCCTGCCCCCTCCTCACCCTCCCCCTGCCTCCTCCTCACCCATTAGATGGGGACTCTACATATAGGGGCGCCAGGTTAAAGTTAGTTATTGTATCTGATCTTTTACTGTAACCAGCAGAATGTCGATGTCTCGGCCGTGTTACAGGCGGATCCAACCAGCCTGACTGTTGTGTTTTTATCATCAAGGTTCCATCAGTGCAAAACCAGAAATTATATCAATGATTGAAAAGGGGGAGGAGCCATGGATGGCAACGCGACAGGCGTCAAAGTTATTATCGAATTGTCCAGGTAAAAGACATGTGACCAAAGCCGTCACTCACAGCCTCATGTGGTTGGGAGGGATCGGTGGATGGCAGGAGGGAGTTGGTCAGACAAGTCACATCACCGCAATATCACAAAAACCAAAACGTGGAACCGCAAATGCTGCGAAGTGTAGAAGAGGGTCTCAGTGCAGCATATTGTGTCCCATCCCCCCAGACTGAGGTGACCCCACAGGGACGGACGGTGAGGTACATCTTAGGAGTGACGGGATGCGGTAGGCTACGTGTAAGGACAGGAGGGATGCGGTAGGCTATGTGTAAGGACAGGAGGGATGCGGTAGGCTACATGTTAGGACAGGAGGGATGTGGTAGGGTACGTGTAAGGAGCGACGGGATGCGGTAGGCTACGTGTAAGGAGCGACGGGATGCGGTAGGGTACGTGTAAGGAGAGACTGGATGCGGTAGGGTACGTGTAAGGAGAGACGGGATGCGGTAGGGTACGTGTAAGGACAGGAGGGATGCGGTAGGGTACGTGTAAGGAGAGACGGGATGCGGTAGGCTACGTGTAAGGACAGGAGGGATGCGGTAGGGTACGTGTAAGGAGAGACTGGATGCGGTAGGCTACGTGTAAGGAGCGACGGGATGCGGTAGGGTACGTGTAAGGAGAGACTGGATGCGGTAGGCTACGTGTAAGGAGCGACGGGATGCGGTAGGGTACGTGTAAGGAGAGACTGGATGCGGTAGGGTACGTGTAAGGAGAGACGGGATGCGGTAGGGTACGTGTAAGGACAGGAGGGATGCGGTAGGGGACGTGTCAGACAGGGACGGACGGTAAGGTACATGTTAGGAGTGACGGGATGCGGTAGGCTACGTGTAAGGAGAGACGGGATGCGGTAGGGTACGTGTAAGGAGAGACGGGATGCGGTAGGCTACGTGTAAGGAGCGACGGGATGCGGTAGGGTACGTGTAAGGAGAGACTGGATGCGGTAGGGTACGTGTAAGGAGAGACGGGATGCGGTAGGGTACGTGTAAGGACAGGAGGGATGCGGTAGGGTACGTGTAAGGAGAGACGGGATGCGGTAGGCTACGTGTAAGGAGCGACGGGATGCGGTAGGGTACGTGTAAGGAGAGACTGGATGCGGTAGGGTACGTGTAAGGAGAGACGGGATGCGGTAGGGTACGTGTAAGGGCAGGAGGGATGCGGTAGGGGACGTGTCAGACAGGGACGGACGGTAAGGTACATGTTAGGAGTGACGGGATGCGGTAGGCTACGTGTAAGGAGAGACGGGATGCGGTAGGGTACGTGTAAGGAGAGACGGGATGCGGTAGGCTACGTGTAAGGACAGACGGGATGCGGTAGGGTACGTGTAAAGACAGACGGGATGCGGTAGGGTACGTGTAAGGATAGGAGGGATGCGGTAGGGTACGTGTAAGGATAGGAGGGATGCGGTAGGGTACGTGTAAGGAGCAACGTGATGCGGTAGAATACGTGTAAGGAGAGACTGGATGCGGTAGGCTACGTGTAAGGACAGACTGGATGCGGTAGGGTACGTGTAAGGATAGGAGGGATGCGGTAGGCTACGTGTAAGGAGAGACGGGATGCTGTAGGGTACGTGTATGGACAGGAGGGATGCGGTAGGCTACGTGTAAGGAGAGACTGGATGCTGTAGGGTACGTGTATGGAGACACAGGATGCTGTAGGGTACGTGTAAGGAGCGACGGGATGCGGTAGGCTACGTGTAAGGAGCGATGGGATGCGGTAGGGTACGTGTAAGGAGAGACGGGATGCGGTAGAATACGTGTAAGGAGAGACTGGATGCGGTAGGGTACGTGTAAGGACAGGAGGGATGCGGTAGGGTACGTGTAAGGACAGGAGGGATGCGGTAGGGTACGTGTAAGGAGAGACTGGATGCGGTAGAATACGTGTAAGGAGAGACGGGATGCGGTAGGGGATGTGTAAGGAGAGACGGGATGCGGTAGGATACGTGTAAGGAGCGACGAGATGCGGTAGAATACGTGTAAGGAGAGACTGGATGCGGTAGGCTACGTGTAAGGAGAGACTGAATGCGGTAGGCTACGTGTAAGGAGAGACTGGATGCGGTAGGCTACGTGTAAGGACAGACGGGCTGCAGTAGGGTACGTGTAAGGAGAGACGGGATGCGGTAGGGTACGTGTAAGGACAGGAGGGATGCGGTAGGGTACGTGTAAGGAGAGACGGGATGCGGTAGGGTACGCGCACTGACGTTGCATCTTGTCTTTGCAGATGGAGATCCTGTATGGCAGTCAGCTCGGTATGCCATGTCTGCAGCCTCAATACCTCCAGCTGCACCAAAGCAAAGTCCAGATGATATTGACCACCCTATCCAATCCAATGGACAGGAGAGGCCGCCTTCCCGTGCTGAGCCCCGGCCAATGGTCACTAATAGGTTCTCTCTGAGGAAACACCAGACATCACTCGCCGCTGTGAAGCCATATTTCTGTCATGAATGTAGAAAGAGTTTTACCACAAAATTGCACCTTGTAAGGCATCAGATCATTCACTCTGATAGAAAACCACTGGTGTGTCCTGAATGTGGAAAATGTTTTACTCAATACCCGACGTTCTTCTTGCACAGCAGGATCCACAGAGGGCAGGTGCGGATTTCCTGCTCTGAATGTGGAAAGCTTTTCATGCAGAAGTCCGATCTTGTCAAACATGAGCAAACGCACTGGGGACAGAAGCCTTTTGTTTGCACGGTGTGTGGTAAAAGCTTTAGCATCAGTTCAGGGCTTGTCAAACACCTGAGGATCCACACAGGTGAGAAGCCATATGCCTGCAGCGTGTGCGGGAAATGCTTCAGGCAGAAGTCCCATCTGGACAAACATAAAATAATCCATTCTGAGGAGAAGTCCTTCTATTGCTGGGAGTGCGGGATCCATTCTTCATCCGCTGCCGACCACGCCAAACATAAGTCAGTTCACTCTAGTCATAAGCCCTTTTCATGTTCCGAGTGCCAAAGGCGATTCAGGTGGAAGTCGTCCCTCTTGGAACACATGAGGATTCACACGGGGGAGAAACCCTTCTCCTGCTCACAATGCACAAAGAGTTTTCGCTGGAAGTCGTCCTTGGTGGAACACCAGCGCGTTCACTCCACTGACAAACTCTTCTCCTGCACTGAATGTGAGAAATGTTTCTATAAGCGCTCTAATCTGGAGCAGCATCAAAGAACCCACACAGGAGAGAAGCCATACGCCTGCTCCGACTGCGACAAGCGCTTTAGCCGCAATAGACATTTGATACGGCATCGGTTGGTGCACAGTCAAGAGGCTCAGTTTACTTGTGCTGAGTGTGGAAAGTGTTTTACCCGGGAGGTGGCATTGAGCCAGCACCAGAAGGTTCACAACAAGAAGACCTGCCCAGCCATAGATTGTGGGAAAGTCTTTAGCTACCAATCTGAACTCCTGAAGCATCTAAGATCTCACTCTGGGGAGAAGCCATATTCCTGCTCCATCTGTGCACAGTCCTTTAGCAGCTTGTCCGTCCTTCTTGGCCATCAGCATGTTCACACAGGAGGAAAATCTCACACCTGCTCAGAGTGTGACAAGTGGTTTGCCCAGAAATCTGCCCTCCTTAAACACCTGAGAACCCACAGTGGAGAAAAGCCATTTGAGTGCTCTGTCTGTCAGAAACGCTTTGGCCGGAAGTCCCATGTCATCAAGCATGAGAAGGTCCACAACAAAGAGAAGACGTTTTCTTGCCAAGACTGTAGCAAAATCTTTTTGGCAAAGTCTGATCTTACCAGGCATCGCATAATCCACACAGGAAAGAAACCCTTCGGTTGTTCAGAGTGTGGGAAATGCTTCTGTAGAAAGTCTAACCTTAAGCAGCACATGAGAACTCACACAAGAGAGAAGCCATTTCCATGTGTTCACTGTGAGAAGTGCTTCTTCACCAAAGCCCATCTGCTCCGGCACCAGCTCATTCATGAGGGGGAGAAACCGTTTGTCTGTTCTGAGTGCGGCAAAACGTTTACACAGTACTCCTCCCTCGCTCAGCACCAGAGGGTTCACCGAGGCCTCAGCCCTTTTTCATGTTCTGAGTGTGGAAAGGTTTTTTCCCAGAAGTCCGGACTTGAGCAACACCTGAAAACCCACACCAGGGAGAAGCCATACTCCTGCCCAGAGTGTGGGAAATGTTTTAGTATCAGTTCAGCTCTTATCAACCATAGGAGAATCCATAGCGGGGAGAGGCCGTTCTCATGTTCCAAGTGTCTTAAAAGTTTTAGTCAGAAGTCACGTCTAGAGAGACACAGAAGTGTCCACAGTGAAGAGAAGCCATATGCCTGTTGTGAGTGCGGCCAGGGCTTCATGAACAGCTCCAGGCTGGCCAAGCATCAGGCCATCCACCAAGGAAACAAACCCTTTTCCTGTTCTGAATGCGGGAAGAGCTTCAACTGGAAGTCGTCTCTGGTAGAACACAGGCGGCTCCATACGGGGGAGAAGCCTTACGTGTGCCCGGCGTGTGGGCTCAGCTATTCCAGGAGGGCGGCCTTCAGGAAACATCAGAGGACTCACACAACAGGAGAGCCGGACCAGCTGAAAGCCCAGGAAGAAAATCATTCACTAGATGAAGAAGATGGAGGATTCTTAGAGAACCAGGAGCATTTCAATCACATTACTGTAAAACTGGAAATCAAAGAGAAGGATGATCCCGGATCCTAACCTGGAATTATGGTGGAGTCCAGACCTCATTGCCACAATGCTTTCTAGATGGTCCTTGGGTTGTCTCAGTCATTGGTGGCTTATCCCTAAAGCCGACCATACATAGCTGTCTGACAAACCTTTCTTGTCCCTGATTCCAACATACGATGCAGCTTGGCCCAGCGGCCTTTCCTCTGCATAGGGAGAAAGCGGCTGCCAGGCTCCTCAGACACTGGACTGTGAGTAAAGAACGATGATGGTAGGACCCTTCGGTCTACATATATATTACATGTGAGCGCTGTCCAATCAATGGCCGTCGTGATGACCCCGGCTACAAAATCTAACACTACTGAGATCCATGTGAGGAGGTGCTCACAATATCTTTCTTTATGAACCCTAGAAACAGAAGATTGTCGGCAGAAGAAGCCCAACCCCACCGCCCCGTCTAGTTCTCCTTTATTATCAGCTGCAGTATATCTGTATACCAGGCAGGTTTATACCCACTGGAGATTTTCCAACCACCTCTGCTGGAAGTTGCCTCCAGGTGTCTGTGTCTACTACTCTTTCAGTAAAATAATACTTCCTCACATTGCTCCTGATTTATTACACTGGTCTAGATTTGAAAAAAAAATTCTGCTGTCCTAAATATTTTTGCTGATTTTACACAAATGAAAGATGCTGATTCCATATTTGCCAAAAAAATATGCAATACGTCACATTTTTTTCACAAATGATAAAAGTTTGATTAATCGGGCAAATTTTAATTTTTGTGCTTTCATTTTGTCCTCCTTGTGTTTAGAAGGCCATAGCGCTTGCATTTTTCACCTACAGACCCACATGAGCCCTTATTTTTTGCGACACCAATTACACTTTGCAATGACAGGCTGAATTTTTCCATAAAATATACTGTGAAACCAGAGAAAAATTATTTATGCTCTGATATTGAAAAAAGTGCATTTCCTTTTATTTTGAGGGGTTTTGTGTTTACACCATTCGCCCTATGGTATAACTGACATGTTTTCTCTGTTCTTCAAGTCGGCATGATTACAGTGATATGTAACGTGTATAACTTTTATTTTATTTGATGGCTTTTTGAAAAAATCAAAACTTAAAAAAACTAAAAGTTCTTCACATTGCCCTATTTCTATCCTTTCCTAACACTTTTATTTTTTGGTCTATTGGGCTGTGTGAGGGGTCAATTTTTACGCCATGATTTTAATTTTTTATTGGTACTTTGCTTGCATATATGTGACTTTTTGATCACTTTTTATTACAATTTTTTATTTATTTTATTTTATTTTTTTAATTTTCTGCATTTGATGTGACCAAAAATCGACATTTTTGCACTTTAATTACACTGCACTTACATTTACACTGCAAGATCAGGAATGTGATCATTTAATTGTTCAGACTATTCTGAACGTGGCGATACCAAATATGTTTGTTTATTAATTTTTGTAAAATGGGAAAAGGGGGGGGTGATTTAAACTTTTATTTGGGCATGAGATTTTTTATTAATAAAAAAATTTTTTTTACAGACATTAATTTAAATTCCCCCTGGGAGACTTCTAATAAAACTGCACTGATCTCTCATAGAGATCACTGCAGTATACATAATACAGCACTGATTGATTAGATCAGATTAGATTACTCTTGGCTGCTGCAGCCCATATCTACAGATTGCCAAGCCGGGATCAGTGTCAGTGCGACTCAGGCCCGGCCGGGTGAGATGAAGGGATCTCCCCTCCGCAATTCTTTTTTTGGATGCCCTGGAATAGTTCTGATCAGGGTTGTCACTCTGTAAACACCAGCAGTAGTCGTCCATCATGTTTGTATTCCATCTGCCCTGATATCTATGTTCCATAAATATATACAGCCACAAAATGCCGACGTCAGCAGTTTTAAACTACTTGTGAGGAGTTCAGACTCAGAGCTGCATTCAAACTGCAGGCAGGTTTACATTCAGTTTTGCTAGATTTACCTACCACATCTGCTGAAAATTTCCTCCAAGCATCTACTACTCTTTTAGTAAAGTAATATTTTTTCATGTTGCTTCTGATCTTTCCCCCAACTAACCTCTTACTGTCTCCTCTTGTTCTTGAGTTCAGGTTTTTTTTTCTATTTCTTTCCATCATGTCCTCCCTTTCCCTTCTTCCTCCTGTAACATATATAAAGGTTTCCATCATGTCCTCCCTTTCCCTTCTTCCTCCTGTAACATATATAAAGGTTTCCATCATGTCCCCCCTTTCCCTTCTTCCCCCCTGTAACATATATAAAGGTTTCCATCATGTCCTCCTTTCCCTTCTTCCTCCTGTAACATCTATAATGGTTTCCATCATGTCCCCCTTTCCCTTCTTCCTCCTGTAACATATATAAAGGTTTCCATCATGTCCCTCCTTTCCCTTCTTCCTCCTGTAACATATATAAAGGTTTCCATCATGTCCTCCCTTTCCCTTCTTCCTCCTGTAACATATATAAAGGTTTCCATCATGTCCTCCCTTTCCCTTCTTCCTCCTGTAACATATATAAAGGTTTCCATCATGTTCCCCCTTTCCCTTCTTCCCCCTGTAACATATATAAAGGTTTCCATCATGTCCCCCCTTTCCCTTCTTCCTCCTGTAACATATATAAAGGTTTCCATCATGTCCCCCCTTTCCCTTCTTCCTCCTGTAACATATATAAAGGTTTCCATCATGTCCTCCCTTTCCCTTCTTCCTCCTGTAACATATATAAAGGTTTCCATCATGTCCTCCCTTTCCCTTCTTCCTCCTGTAACATATATAAAGGTTTCCATCATGTCCCCCCTTTCCCTTCTTCCCCCTGTAACATATATAAAGGTTTCCATCATGTCCTCCCTTTCCCTTCTTCCTCCTGTAACATATATAAAGGTTTCCATCATGTCCTCCCTTTCCCTTCTTCCTCCTGTAACATATATAAAGGTTCATCATGTCCCTCCTTTCCCTTCTTCCTCCTGTAACATATATAAAGGTTTCCATCATGTCCCTCCTTTCCCTTCTTCCCCTGTAACATATATAAAGGTTTCCATCATGTCCTCCCTTTCCCTTCTTCCTCCTGTAACATATATAAAGGTTTAAATCATGTCCTCCCTTTCCCTTCTTCCTCCTGTAACATATATAAAGGTTTCCATCATGTCCTCCCTTTCCCTTCTTCCTCCTGTAACATATATAAAGGTTTCCATCTAGTGATGAGTGAGCATGCTGGTCTGAGCTTGGTACTCGTTCGGGTATTAGGGTTTTCAATGGTTCTTGTTACTCGGACGAGCATCTCACGATACTCAAGAAAATCTCATCATCCACTTCCTGTAAGATTAAGCACAATTTATCAGCTAATAAACATGCAGGAGACTCTTTGGCACATCCTGTGATGACCTGGGACCCATACATATCGATAGCAGCAATTGGTTGGCCAGATGAGATGACCCTGCCATATAAAAATCTTGGCCGCCAAGGCTCGGCTCACATGTATGCTGGAAGAGATTAGGGACAGAGCTGCTGCTGGTCAGGGAGAGCGTTAGGGAGGGAATTAGCGTTCCAGTAGGCAGGGAATACTAGCGAAACAACTAAACAGCCCTTGTAAGGGCCTAAAATCGTTATTTTTTTTTTGTATTACTCCAGACTGCTGGCTGGGAGTTGTAGTGCAGCTACCACGATTTCAGCAGCACACTGTGGTGACCGGCTGCTGGCCGAAAGGGGACATTAGGTGTTGCATACAGACCCCTAAGAAGTGCTCAGTGCTCTTATGATTTTGTGGCTGGTGCTGCTACTGACATACATTGTATTGCTGTGATTTGTAGTACACCTGCATAGAACTTCACTGCTTATTGTAAGGGGGTGTCACAGAGTGTATTGGTGCAGCCACCACCAGATTGTATACCACAGCCCCCAAAAAACTAGTGGGACCACTGGTATATTTCCTGATTTCTGTCTTTCTTACTCAAGGCCTATCTAAGCTCCATACTGTGCAGTGTCCATAAAATGGTGAACCCAGGGGTAAGGGTCGAGGATGAAGACGTGGACGTGGGGTTCCAAGTGATGCCGTTGCCGGAGGCCGTGGTTCAGAGCAGGGTGACACAGCAGCACCTGTTGAGGAGGGAGCAGTGGCACACAGCAGACGTCCACTCCCTAGCTTTCTCTCGCAACTTACGGGGTCTCATGGTAGACCGATATTGAAACCGCAGCAGTGTGAACAGCTGATCACGCGGATAGCGGATAATGTGTCCAGTAACTTATCCACCACCCAGTCTTCCACGCAGTCCAGCCATGCTAGCTAAGGGAGGGGAACCCTTGCTCCATTAGCTCCGCCTCCTTCCCCACAGCCTGGCCCCTCCATCCACCACCACCACCACCAGGCTCCCAGGAACTCTTTTCTGGACCCTTCCCTGAGTCAGAGCAACCAGAGCAGTCGATCTGTCCCGATGCCCAAACTATGCAGCTCACGCAGTGAGTGGGTGATGAGAGTAGGGACTTGCAAGCGGGGTTGGAAGAGGTGTCTGATGATGACGATGAGACCCGGTTGTCAGACAGTGAGGTTGTTGTCATGGATGTAACTCAAAGTGGGGAGGAGAGTGAGGAAATGGAGGAAGAGCTGGTGGATGAGGACGAAGTGACTGACCCGAGCTGGGTGGATAAGCCTAGTGAAGACTGTGCTTCTGAGGGGGAGGCAAGAAGAGGAAGAGGGGTGGGCAAAGGAAGAAGCAGGGGCAGAGCGAGTAGATCAGCAACTGTTTCACGGACTCAAACTCCCGTGGCCAGGGCTAAATGTTCCCAAGTCTGGAGTTTTTTGTTAAAGAAACTGCGGATGACCAACGGACTGTAGTGTGCAACGTGTGCCACGCCAGGATCAGCAGGGGAGCCACCACTACCAGCCTAACCACTACCAGCATGTGCAGGCATATGAGTGCTAAACACCCCACTTAGTGGAACCAAGGCCGTTCAGTGACTGCAGTCGCACCCCTGCTCCTTCCCCTGTGTCACGTGCTGGCTCTGTCAGTCCCCCCGCCCAGGCCCCAGGCACGAGCACCTCCCGCCCTACACGCACCCCTTCACCTCCACTCTGCTCCACACCCTTTGAACGAAAGCGCAAATACACCGCCACTCACCCGCATGCACAAGCCCTAAATGTGCACATAGGCAAACTGCTGAGCTTAGAGATGCGGCCCTATCGGCTGGTAGAGACAGAGGCTTTTAGGAACCTCATGGCGGTGGCTGTCCCTCGGTACTCTGTCCACAGCCGCCACTACTTTTCACGGTGTGCCATCCCAGCCCTACACCAGCACGTGTCGGATAACATCATCCATGCCCTGACCAACACGGTCAGTTTCAAGGTCCACCTAACCACGGACATGTGGACAAGTGCTGGCGGGCAGGGACACTATATCTCTCTGACGGCACATTGGGTCAACTTGGTGGAGGCTGGGACAGAGTCTGACCCTGGTTCCGCTCATGTGCTGCCCACACCGAGGATTGCGGGTCCTACCTCGGTCGCGGTCTCTCATGAGTTGTACACCTCTTCTTCCTCCTCCTCTCTATTACCCTCCACGAGCACGTCGCCTCCATTTCGTAGCGCTAGCTGCATCAGCACTGCGGTGGGTAAGCGCCAACAGGCAGTGTTGAAACTGCTGAGCTTAGGCGACAAGGGGCGCATGGCCCAGGAGCTGTTGCAGGGCATCACTGCGCAGACATATCTTTGGCTTGCCATGGAGGCCATGGAGCCTCAAGCCAGGCATGGTTGTGTGTGACAACGGGCGGAACCTGGTGGCGGCTCTGCAACTCGGCAGCCTCACACATGTACCATGCCTGGCCCACGTGTTCAACCTAGTGGTGCAGCGGTTCCTTAAGACCGACCCCAATTTGGCCAACTTGCTCACCAAGGTGCGGCGCATCTGTGCGCATTTCCACAAGTCAACCACGGATGCTGCCACCCTCAAGGCAGTGCAAAGGCGCTTGCAACTGCCAACTCACCGACTGCTGTGTGACGTGCCCACGAGGTGGAATTCCACCTTCCAGATGGTAGCCAGGGTTTACCAGAAACGCAGAGCCATTGTTGTATGCCAGATGTTAACCTCTGTGCGAAGCGGTAGTCAGGTCAGTCAGCTACCTCAAATCTACAATGAGGAGTCAACACAGATGGTCAGCGGCGATGCCGCCATCATCAGCCTCGCCATCCCGCTGCTGTGTATGCTTCAAACCTCCCTGCTCAGCCTGAAGCCTGAGACTTTGCCTTTGTCTTAGGAGACGGGGGAAGAACAGCCGCCGCCAGATAGCCAGACCAACCTGATGTCAGTTTCTCACCACGAAGTAGAGGAGGAGGAAGAGGAGCAGACTGCTGCCGCCACTGTAGAGGGTACCCATGCTCAATCCTTAGCTGTTGAGCGTGTATGGCCTGAAGAGGAGGAATTAGCGGAGGAGGAGGAAATTGAGCCTATTGAGGAGAGGGAGTTCTTGCGTGTTGGGACCCTGGCGCACATGGCTGACTTTAAGTTAGGCTGTCTTTCCCGTGACACTTGGGTTAAAAAATTTTTGGAGATTACTGGGTGTTCACCCTCCTGGACCCTCGGTACAAATGGAACTTTTCCACTCTCATTCCTTTTGAGGAACGCAGTATGAGAGTGAATCAATATCATCAGGCCCTTCCCATCTGACACCACTAGCTCCAGAGGACGTAGTTCTGTGGGCCAAAGAGCGGGGGAGAGGAGTAGTGGAGCAGGCAGCTTGTCAAGGGGCAGGGGAACACTCTCCAAGGCCTTTGACAGTTTCATGGCACCCCAGCAAGACTATGTCAACCGTCCCCAGTGTAGACAAAGTAGGGGGAAAGCCTTCAGGAAGATGGTGAGGGAGTACCTTGCTGACCATACCACCGTCCTTCCCGATCAATCTGCTACATACAACTACTGGGTTGCAAAACTGGATACGCGGCCCGAATTTTACGCCTTGGAGGTGCTGCCACTAGCGTGTTGTCAGAGCGGATCTTCAGTGCAGCTGGTGCCATCATCACTCATAAGCGCACCCGCCTGTCAACTGACAGCGCTGACAAGCTGACATTTATAAAAATGAATTAAGCCTGGATTTCACCTGAATTCAACTGTCCACCCGGAGAAAGCAGCTCAACATAAAGATTCTTGGTATCTCCTCTCCTCCTCCTTTAATTCTCAGCCAACAGCCAATTCTTCTTCCGCCATGCTGTGTCTGGCCTAATTTTTGGGAGGCTCACCTGCTTCCTCACTCATTTTTATTGGTTCTCTGTGTCCTTACTGCCATGCTGTGTCAGTTTAAGTGTTTGGGTGGTTCATATACTACCTCTGTTTTAATGGTTCTCTGTGTCATCACCGCCATGCTGTGTCAGGCTGAGTTTTTTGGTGGTTCATATGCCTACCTCTGTTTTAACCAGGCTGTTGACAAGAATTAGGCATAATGGTGGCATTAGGCAGAGGCCTCCATACATGCTGCCCCTGCTGTTTCCTGTCCATTTCCGTTGTGTTTCCATCACTTTCTGAGGTTGACAGGTTTTCACACGACCTTCCCTCTACCGAACTTGGGTCCCCTGCAAAAATGCTCTAGTTTCCCATTGACTTCAATGGGGTTCGTTACTCGAAACGAGCACTTAAGTACTCGCTCATCACTATTTCCATCATGTCCTCCCTTTCCCTTCTTCCTCCTGTAACATATATAAAGGTTTCCATCATGTCCCTCCTTTCCCTTCTTCCTCCTGTAACATATATAAAGGTTTCCATCATGTCCTCCCTTTCCCTTCTTCCTCCTGTAACATATATACAGGTTTCCATCATGTCCTCCCTTTCCCTTCTTCCTCCTGTAACATATATAAAGGTTTCCATCATGTCCTCCCTTTCCCTTCTTCCTCCTGTAACATATATAAAGGTTTCCATCATGTCCTCCCTTTCCCTTCTGCCTCCTGTAACATATATAAAGGTTTCCATCATGTGCCCCTTTCCCTTCTTCCCTCCTGTAACATATATAAAGGTTCCATCATGTCCTCCCTTTCCCTTCTTCCTCCTGTAACATATATAAAGGTTTCCATCATGTCCCTCCTTTCCCTTCTTACTCCTGTAACATATATAAAGGTTTCCATTGTGTCCGTTTCCAATGGTATTGCCAGCGGGCTGGAACAGCGATGGGGACGCCGGTTGCCCCAACTTTCGCCAATCTATTTTTGGCAGAATTGGAGCAAGAACTTATCTTTTCTGTAAAAAATATTTTTATATCTAAAATAATGATTTTTATGCGTTATATAGATCATGTACTTATAGCTTGGTTCGGCACAAAGGAGGAGTTCCAGCAGTTCATTACATATATGAATATTAACACTTACAACATGAAATTTACATCACACTTTGGCGGAGATCAATGAGATTTCTTAGACGTTCATTTACAAGTGATTAATGGCCGCATTCAGACAAGAGGTTATCGCAAACCCACGGCTAGTAACATGTTACTTAGCTATGCCAGCGATCACCCAATGCATGTTAAGCGCGCTGTACCATACGGACAATTTGTGCGGTTGCGACGCATTAACAGCGCTATGACTTCTTTCGAGCAACAGGCTCGATAATTGAATGATCGCTTACATAGGAGAGGATATCCACAAAGGGAGGTTGGAGTAGCCTTGGAAAAGGCATGTAATCTTGATCATAATGAGCTAATTCGCAGTTCAAGAGCACAGAAAATCAGATTCCTCTAGGTTTGTATTCACATTGTTAGGGCCACGGCGGCGTCCCGTGCTCCGGACTGACGCCGCACCCTCTCTCCCACTTCTGCAGCAGCCGGTGTCCATATGCAGGGACCTGGTGCTGCTGTTGCTTCAGCCCCGGGGGGGTGCCTCACCTCACCGCGCTCCTACCCGTCGCTGTGCCGGCCGCCGCGCGCCAGCTGTCTCAGATTTAAAGGGGCAGTGCGCTCCTTATTGGCTTGTATGTTAATCACTCCCCTATAAGTTCCAGCCCTGCCCCCTTCCAGGTGTTGGAGCCTCTACATGCTTCCCATAGCGTTTGGCCCAGCCCCCTGTTGTTCCTGATTCCTGTCCGCTACCTGGTCCCTAGTCCTTGTTCCTGGTTCCTGTTCCCCTGTTACTCCACTGCTCCTGTCTTCAGCCTGTCACCTGCGGTTACGCCTACAGACCTCTGCCAGCACCATCTCCTGCCTACTGCTCCTGCCACGCCTCGCCTGCCGTCACTAGCAACCAAGCCAGAGGTAGCGACCTGGGGGTCACCTGCCGCAGCAAGCCCATCCCGCCTTGCGGCGGGCTCTGGTGAAAACCAGCGGCCCCTTAGACTCCGCTCCCTGGTGAGGTTAGTGCCATCGCTAGTGTCGGCCCAGTGGATCCACGACTCCAGGCGTTACACACATTTGGTCATGGACCCATGGACTATATAATTAAAGCAGTGATTTTCACTGGCATGTTCTTGAGGGTGATTCAGCACTAAAAGAGTTAACTGACACAAATCCAATAGATGCTTTCCGGTGCTGTAAAAATCTCCGAGATGAGGTAGAGGAAGGTTCCAGGAGAAAGCGGAGGAAAAACGCACTTGGTTGGGACGATCCAGGGAAATGCAGGGCAATTATAAGTGTGGCAGATGTAAGTATTGCTCACAACTGAACGATGTACAGGAAGTGCAGGTAGGTGGTAATAGGGGGAAAGTATGTGACTTCATAACCTGTAAAACACCTTTCGTAGTCTGTTATTATTCGTAGCTGTGGACTCTATTACATTGGCAAAACTGTACGCCCAATATACGTGAGATTTGCCGAACATGTTTGATCCATGAGGACAGGCAAGGGCTGCCCGAGATTGATCGAACGTGTGCGCTCAGTTCATGGTGGCAACAGTTCAGACCTGCGTTTTATGGGAATGTTGAGATTGCAAAGTTCACCAGCAGGGGGGGATAGACTCAATTATTGCAGAAGGAAACAGAGTTAATCCTACGAATGGACGCTTTAGGTCCACTTGGATTCAATGACCGATCCTCCATAGATGGAACTTGCTGGTAATAACACAAATAGGATATGTTAATGGATATGACAAAATGTATATTGCAGTCAGCAGAAATGATGTATATATGTATTCTCTTTATTTGTAAATATATACACGTTTTTATGATTATATTCACCTGTGTGTTTTGTATATAAGGGGGAGGTATATGTGATAACGTTAGGGCTGTGAAAAAGCTGTTGCCTGTTATCTGTCTGTATCTGATGTTCAGCTCGCTGGCTGAATAAACTTCACTTGGTTGCAGTAGAAGAGAGCTCCGGTCTTTATTCGCTGATTGCTATACAAGGACTATCTATCCTGTTTATATTGTGAGCACCTCCAGCAACCGGAATCTAGACACGGTGAGTCTGAGTGCCGGGGTCTGTATACGGCTTGGGTGGTGCGGGGAACTGTTTGGCGTGAGCTTAATTTCTAAATTATTTGCAATTTCTTTGGTTATGTGTATAGGCTTGGTTGCACTATAGATTGGTTTAGGCAGGACTTTATTTCGGGTTGCCTACTGGGAAAGAGGTAACTACCAGTGGGCATTACCTACATGGGGGATACTCCCCCCACCCTCAGTATGTAGTATCTCCCATGTAGGTAATCCCCACTGGTAGTTACTCCCCCCCACCCAGGGCTGTATTTGCCACTAGGCACTCGTGGTCCGGTGCCTAGGGCGGCGCCCTGCGGGGGGGGGGGGGGGGGGGCGGCACCCGCAGGGAACACTTTTTTTTTATTATAAAAAAAACCAAAAACCTCCTTAGGCACCGGCCCACGGGTGCCTAGTCCGCGCTGGGGGGAGGGGGGTTGGGGGAGACGGAGCGGCCGGGAGCAGGATGGGCAGGCAGGCTGGTTCCCTCCCCCCATGCAGCGCAGAGGTCCGGGGTCCGGGGTCGGGGGTCGGGGGTCCGGGGTCCGGGGCAGGGGGTGAGCTTCTGGCACAGTCTGACAGAGGCCGGAAGCTCACAGCTGCAGCCCCGCGGTCCTGTATCTTCTCTCCTCTCCCCTGCCCCCCCCCCCAGCTTCTCCACCTAACCCCCAGCCTCTCCCCTGCCCCCCCAGACTCTCCCATGCCTCCCCAGACTCTCCCCTGCCCCCCAGACTCTCCCCTGCCCCCCAGATTCTCCCCTGCCCCCAGATTCTCCCCCTGCCCCCCAGCCTCTCCCCTGCCCCCCAGACTCTCCCCCTGCCCATCCCAGTCTCTCCCCCTGCCCCCCCCAGTCTCTCCCCTGCCCCCCCAGTCTCTCCCCTGCCCCCCAGCCTCTCCCCCTGCCCCCCAGCCTCTCCCCCTGCCCCCAGCCTCTCCCCTGCCCCCCAGCCTCTCCCCCTAATCCCCAGCTCTCCCCCTGCCTCCCAGCCTCTCCCCCTGCCTCCCAGCCTCTCCCCTGCCCCCCAGTCTCTCCCCCTGCCTCCCAGCCTCCCAGCCTCTCCCCTGCCCCCCAGTCTCTCCCCCTGCCTCCTCAGCTCCTCTCCTGCCCCCCCCCCAGCCTCTCCCCTGCCCCCCCCCAGCCTCTCCCCTGCCCCCCCCCAGCCTCTCCCCTGCCCCCCCCCAGCCTCTCCCCCTGCCCCCAGCCTCTCCCCCTGCCCCCAGCCTCTCCCCTGCCCCCCAGCCTCTCCCCTGCCCCCCAGTCTCTCCCCTGCCCCCCAGACTCTCCCCTGCCCCCCAGTCTCTCCCCTGCCTCCTCAGCTCCTCTCCTGCCCCCCCCCCAGCCTCTCCCCTGCCCCCCAGCATCTCCCCCTAATCCCTAGCCTCTCCCCCTGCCCCCCAGCCTCTCCCCCTGCCCCCCAGCCTCTCCCCCTGCCCCCCAGCCTCTCCCCCTGCCCCCCAGCCTCTCCCCCTGCCCCAGCCTCTCCCCCTAATCCCCAGCCTCTCTTCTGCCCCCCAGCCTCTCCCCCTGCCTCCCAGCCTCTCCCCTGCCCCCCAGCCTCTCCCCTGCCCCCCCGTCTCTCCCCCTGCCTCCTCAGCTCCTCTCCTGCCCCCCCCCCAGCCTCTCCCCTGCCCCCCCCCCCCAGCCTCTCCCCTGCCCCTCAGTCTCTCCCCTGCCCCCCAGTCTCTCCCCTGCCCCCCAGTCTCTCCCCTGCCCCCCAGTCTCTCCCCTGCCCCCCAGTCTCTCCCCTGCCCCCCAGTCTCTCCCCTGCCCCCCAGTCTCTCCCTGCCTCCTCAGCTCCTCTCCTGCCCCCCCAGCCTCTCCCCTGCCCCCCCCCCAGCCTCTCCCCTGCCCCCTCAGCTCCTCTCCTGCCCCCCCCAGCCTCTCCCCTGCCCCCCCCAGCCTCTCCCCTGCCCCCCCCAGCCTCTCCCCTGCCCCCTCAGCTCCTCTCCTGCCCCCCCCAGCCTCTCCCCTGCCCCCCCCAGCCTCTCCCCTGCCCCCTCAGCTCCTCTCCTGCCCCCTCAGCTCCTCTCCTGCCCCCCCCCCCAGCCTCTCTCCTGCCCCCCAGCCTCTCCCCTGCCCCCCAGCCTCTCCCCTGCCCCCCAGCCTCTCTTCTGCCCCCCAGCCTCTCCCCCTGCCCCCCAGCCTCTCCCCCTGCCCCCCAGCCTCTCCCCCTAATCCCCAGCCTCTCTTCTGCCCCCCAGCCTCTCCCCCTGCCTCCCCAGCTTCTCCCCTGCCTCCCCAGCTTCTCCCCTGCCCCCCAGCTTCTCCCCTGCCCCCCCAGCCTCTCCCCTGCCCCCCCAGCCTCTCTCCCTGCCCCCCCAGCCTCTCTCCCTAACCCCCAGCCTCTCCCCTGCCTCCCCAGCCTCTCCCCTGCCTCTCCCTGCTTCCCCAGCCTCTCTCCCTAACCCCCAGCCTCTCCCCTGCCCCCCAGCTTCTCCCCTGCCCCCCTAGACTCTCCCCCTAACCCCCAGCCTCTCCCCTGCCCCCCCAGCCTTTCCCCCTAACCCCCAGCCTCTCCCCTGCCCCCCTAGACTCTCCCCCTAACCCCCAGCCTCTCCCCTACTCCCCAGTCTCTTCCCCTAACCCCCAGACTCTTACCTGCCCCCAGCCTCTCCTTCCCCAGTCCCCCCCCCAGCTGCCTCCTTCCGAGTCCCCCCCCCAGCTGCCTCCCTTCCCCAGTCACCCCCAGCTGCCTCCCTTCCCCAGTCCCCCCCCAGCTGCCTCCCTTCCCCAGTCACCCCCAGCTGCCTCCCTTCCCCAGTCACCCCCAGCTGCCCACACTGCAGACGAGTTATGGTCAGAGAAGTCTTCATGATGCTGCGCCAGATGGAGAAGAAAGCAAAAAGTTAGCGACGGCAATTCGAGAAGACGTCACCTGTGAGTCATTAGTAACTGCACTGTAATCACTTCTATAGTGTGCAGAGCCTGTGTACCATTGGGGTCTCAATGGGTCAGTGTATTGTTTGCGGTAGTGTACTGACACAGCCCCGCGTACACTACAGTACACTAGCACAAACTTTTAAACTAGGACCCAACTACAAGAGCTGCAGGCACTACAACTCCCAGCATATCCTGAGTATGCTGGGAGTTGTAGTACAGTGTAGACAGATGTGTTGCTGGACCTTCAGGGCTGATGGTTGTCACCCACAGATTGCAGCCACCAGGAGACTCTGCACACAGTGATTTATTACAGGGTTGTCCTCTCAGAGACTACAACTCCCAGCATACCCTGAGAGCTGTATAAATGGAGGGTGTTCTGAGATTTGTCACAGATACAGATAAATTCAGGAAAGGAGCGGGTCCAGCATGTCGTGTCTCACTGGTTCTATATTGGTGGGCCCCAAGGATCATTTCCTCAGGTGGGCCCCGGGTGCCCCTAGTCCCACACTGGAAAGAACCAGTCCCCAAACTAAGACGTCCCCGGCCTCCTTCCTTCCTCCATCACGTCTGTTTGATGAGAACAGCGGGCATCAAGCAGAGCGGCACCCAAGTGCCAGGGTATATACCATGCATGTACAGTAATGGGGGGGGGGGGGGGGCCTCTGCGTGCAAAGTGCCTAGGGCAGCATGAACTCTAAATACAGGCCTGCCCCCACCCTCAGTATGTAGTAAATACCTGTGGGGATTACCTACATTGGGGATACTACATACTGAGGGCTTACCTGCACAGGGGGTGGTGACATAGCAAAATTGATGTAGTGACATAGCAGAATTGAGGCAGTGACATAGTAGAGTTGCGCTCACCAGCAGCCCTCCTTGCTCAACCCCGGCACCCCGTAACCCCCCCCCCCCACACACACACACACACACACAGTACGGTCTCCCCTCACCGGCGGCAATGTCACTGTCTCAACTCTGCTATGTCACTACCTCAACTCAACTCTGCTATGCCGGTGCCTCACCTCAACTCTGCTATATCTTGTGGATATCAGCTCTGCAACATCATGGACCAATCAGGAATAAGCATTGCATGATGTGAGATGTAGTTTTCTGGCCAGCGCCATGTTGGATATAGATCGGCTTTTTAGAACTAGAATATAGAATATAGAACTATAGAACAGAAGCAGCTATAAAGATGGAGATGGCTAAAAATACTTAGGGGGACTTGGTGAGTAAGACCAGCTAGGTTTGGGAGCATTTATTTTTTCTCTTTCTTAATGCTTTTATTAGGAAAGGTCAAAAAATAATGTACAAACATTAGGAGCAGCTGCAGAGCAAGTTACAGCGGTCAAATAATAACAACATACATGTTCATAAGAATAAAGCCGATGTAGCACATAGCTCCCGTTGTATGCGCCTTTCTTGTAGAGCGCTGATTCTGACAGAAAACCAACAAACCAGGGAAAAGCAAAGAAGGTTTAGAAGGTAATCAGCCAGGAAAAAGAGAAGGGGAAAGGGAAAGGGGGAGAAGGGAAGGGGAAAGGGAGCGGGGGGGGGGGGGGAGGTGCCAGCACGGTCCAAGTTACAGGAGAAAACAGGAAAAATAAGAAACTGTTTACGAGGAGGGAGTCACACCTTGAGCCCGGTCACTGGGCCCTACACCTCGACTCATATAGGAGGGCGAATCCAGGAAGGCCATCCACGGAAACCACAACCTAGCCGTGGACTGAGGCTTATTGTGGAACTCTGCTTTGAGTTCCTCCATTCTTTGTAAACGCATGATCTCCTCAAACCAGTCAGTTATTGTAGGGGGAGTTTCCGACCGCCACCGTCGTGGAATCACCGTCTTTGCAGCTAATAGTAGGGATTTAATAAGGCCCTTCTTAAGTTTCGCTGTAGGTCCAGGGAGGATCAACAGCAAAATCATGGCTGGGTCATTTGTCAAGGCTATACCATTAATATCCCGTATAATGTCGACCACTTCCAACCAAAACCCCTGGAGCCTGGCACAACCCCACCATATGTGGGTCATCGTTCCCCTAGACGTCCCACATCTCCAGCAGATGTCAGTGACTGATGGATAGAACCGATGGAGCAGGGTCGGGACCCTATACCACCGCGATAGAACTTTGTAGCACGTCTCCTGTGCTCTGCTGGAGACTGAGGACTTATGGCAGAAGAATAGCGCCTTGTCCCATTCCTCCCTGGTGCGATTCAGTTCTGTTTCCCAACCTATTTGGAAAGTCGTCTTGTAAGAGTCACCTGGTGTGTTTAATAAAGTGTACAGTAGAGAAACAGTGTGCCTAGGGGGCTCAGGCTGAACACAAAGTTCCTCAAAAGCTGTAAGCTGTCTATGGAGATTAGCCGCAGGAGACAGGGATCGATAGAGGTGTGACAGTTGCATGTATTGCCATCTAAGCCTAGGAGTCCTGTCCGGATCAGGGATAAGAGACTCAAAAGGAGAAAGGGACGTTGGAGAGCAGACCTCTCTAAAGCAGAGATGGTGATGCTTGGGATAGTTCAAAAAAGAGGAGTCAGAGTGTCCCGCCGGAAACTCTACATTGTGTGTTATAGGGGTGAGAGGGCCATTGGCTACATAGAGAGGGTTTTCTGATTTCATATAGTGAAATGTCAGGAGGACGGTGCGGGCTACTAGAGGCAAGGAAGATAGGTGTGTCCCTGTCCACGCGGAAGGACGAATCCACAGGAGAGACGGTAAGGAAAAGGGGGACAAAATGTTTTCAAAGCGGACCCACAATTTAGAGTGTCGATTATGAAATCCATCAAGCACCCTGGTTGCCACCGCCGCAAGATAGTACTTATGGGGATCTGGAAGGGCCAGACCTCCATCAGGCTTTGCCAAAGAGAGAGTGGATCTCGCCAAGCAGGGACGTCGTCGCTCCCAAACAAATCGGGAGAAAAGACGGGTTACTGCCTGAAAAAAGGAGCACGGGAGCTGGATTGGTATAGTTTGAAACAGATACAGCAACCTGGGCAGCAGGTTCATTTTAATGATGTTAATTCTGCCCAGCCACGAGAAGTCCCTTCTATCCCACTTGGCGAGATCCACCCTGAACTGGGCCAACAGAGGGGTAAAGTTAAGCTCGAAAGTGTCCACTAGTGTGGCCGTAATATGCACTCCAAGATATTTAAAGGAAGAAGTGCGCCACACAAAGGGAAACCGTCGCTGCAGGGGGCTAACAGACCCGGGAGGTAAGGAGACAGTCAGGGCGACACTCTTGGAGAGATTTATCTTGTAGTTACTCACATTACTGTATGTCGTGAGAGTGTCCATTAGGGCCGGCAGGGATCTCTCTGGTTCCGTAAGGTATACCAGCAGGTCATCCGCAAAGGCTGAGCATTTTAGGTGTATCTCTCCAAGCTTGACGCCCACAATCTCCTCATTCAATCTAATAGCTCTCAACAGGTGCTCCATGACAAGCACATATAAGAGTGGAGACAGGGGGCACCCCTGCCTTGTACCGTTGTGGATAATAAGGGGGTCAGACAGTGTCCCATTAATTCTAATTTGTGCCTGCGGGCGTTGGTATAAAGCCAAAATGCGCTCTCTCATCACTGTACCCAACCCAATACCCTCTAAGACACCCCTCAGGAAACCCCAATCCACCCTGTCAAATGCCTTTTCCGCATCCAGTGAGAGCAACATGCATGGCGTGTTGGAGGCACGAGCATAGTGAATTACAGAGAAGGTCTTCAGAGTATTATCTCTGGTCTCTCTGGAGGGGACGAACCCCACCTGGTCAGGGTGGACTAGAGTTCCCAAGAGGGGCGCTAGCCGTTGAGCTAACAATTTGGCATATATCTTAGCGTCAGTGTTTATGAGAGAGATTGGCCTGTAGCTTGCGCATAAGTTAGGGTCTTTACCCTCTTTAGGAATCACAGTGACCTGCGCGGCCAGGAAGGAAGAGGGGAAGGACGAGGAAAGGGAGATCTCATTAAATGCCGCTAAAATGTGCGGGGAGAGTTTGGCTTGTAGAAGTTTAAAGAATTTACTCGTGCAGCCATCATGGCCAGGGCTCTTACCGGAAGGGAGTGCCGTGATAGCGGCGGAGAGTTCGTCAGCACTAAACGGGTTCTCTAGTTCTGATAGGATGGTCGGGTCTAATCGCGGCAAAGCCGTGCGGTTTATGTATTGGAGTATATCTTCCCCAGCTGCTCCCGCTGCAGGAGGCAAATGATACAAATTAGTGTAGTAATTTTTAAAGGAGTCTAGGATCTCTGAGGTAAGCCTGACTATGCGGCCCGATGCGTTTTTAATAGATTGTATATATAAGAAAGCCCTTTTATCCCTCAGCGCTCTGGCTAGTAAGCGGCCTGATTTGTTTCCATGTTCATAATAAGCACTGGCACAAACTTGCCTGTATCTGTGGTGTTTTTTAGCTAAAAGTGTCGTTATCTCAGTCCGCACCCTAAGCAGCTCTCTATAGTCTCCCTCAGCTAGTGTCGTCTTGTGTTTCAGTTCCAAGGTCTGAAGGGCGTCCAATAGTTTACGCAGCTTGCCCGCCGCTTCTCTCTTTAACCTAGCCCCATGCTTGATTAGTATTCCGCGCAGCACGCACTTCCCATTTTATCTGCGGGGAGGTGGTATCTGAGCCGTGATCAGACGCAAAGTGGCCTGTCGCCGCCTTCAATTCCGCAAGACACAGTGAATCATTAAGGAGCGACTCATTGAGCCTCCAGGTGTAGGATTTCTCAGAGGCCCGGGGCAAAGAGAGTTTGCAGTGGACAGGGGAGTGGTCGGAGAGAAGTATATTGTCACTGGCAACCGAATTTATCCTATCTAACAGGTGGTGGTGGAGGAAAATGTAATCTATTCTGCTATAGGTGTGATGTACATTGGAGTAGTGTGTATAATCACGGGTATCCGGGTGGGTCAGCCGCCAGCTATCACACAGTTGCATCGCAAAGAGCTCTCTTTTGATTTTGTTCCATTTGCTACGTGGGAACGAAGACAGGCCCGAGGACACATCCACCGATGGCTGAAGCGGTACATTCAGGTCTCCGCACACAATCAGGTGGCCCTGTTTAAAAACATTAAGGTCATCCAGAGCCTTAGCCAAAAACGTTTGTTGACCTCGGTTCGGGGCATAGACACAAGCTATCGTGTAAAGTTGAGTAGCAGAAAAACACAACGCGCCTCAGAGTCTGTCTTCGTCTCATGAATTTGACACGGCAGAGATCCATGCAGAAGGATTGCCACTCCCTTAGATTTGTGCTCTGGGTTACTGCTGTGAAACCACTGAGAATAGTAGCGGTTTCTGAAGGCAGGAACCTTGTCTGAGCGGAAGTGAGTCTCCTGAAGGCATAAAATGTGTGTTCTCTTTTTATGCATAGCATATAAAATCTGCGATCTTTTCTCGGGGATATTAAATCCTTGAACATTCAAGGATGTTATGTTAATTGTCTCCATCGAAGAACACGAAACAGCCAATAGAGCAATGCACAAGAGAGAACACCATAAATCGCCTAAACAGACCGTGCTGGCACAGGGAGAGAGAGAGGGGGAAAACAGAAGGAAAAAGGGTAGGGGAACAATATAGCAACACCATAAGAGAGGTGGCAAAAAGTCTAACACGTACAACATTTGTACTGAAACCAACAGATGTGTAGGAATCGTCTGAGTACCTATTAGGGGGCATAGGTAACCAAGGCTCAGGTGAGGAGCGTAGGTAGGCCATCACTGAGAACCAAGTTGTAAACAGATAGCTAATCTAGGGGGTTATTCTTACACTATAACATCATGTAGGGGTGCACTGAAGAAAGAGAATCTTGCTAATGGACCAGCTGCATGCGGAACCCCAAAGGGAGACCAAGATCAAATCATTTATTAAGAAATGGAGGAAATTTATTGTGTCATTCTTGGAACCAGAGGAGATCTATGCAGTAATGAGACCATTTCGGAATACTAAATGGTATCTCCAAGCGGATGTCGCGGACTCTCTCGGTGAGTTGCGCCTTCCGGACTAGGGTTGGAAAAGGCCTAGGGGCTGGCGTGACCCCACTTCGCAGGATTGGGAGGGGAGGGGGTTGGGGAAGGGGAAGGGGGAGGGGGGGTTGTTTGGTTTTGGTTTGGGTGTAAATGTTGGCATATTTCAGATGATCTTGATTGTCATTATATTCTTCTTTGTCGTGTTTCTATGACATGCCTTTACTCAAAAAAAAAAAAAAAAATGTTTGCAAAAAAAAAAAAAAAAAAAGAAAGAATCAACAAATAAACATCAAACACAGAGACATTTCGCGCATCTCCAGGTCTCGGAGTAGATCAAAGTTCAGAGTCCGAGCGGGATGCGCTTCTTCTCCTCCTGGATCTCTGCGGTCTTGGAGGCTGGGACCGGTAGGTATTCTGGGATGAAGAGGCTTCAGGTTGCCATCCAGCTGCCATGGGATTTTGCAGGATCGCTTCCCACTCTGCAAGCACGACATGGAGGAGCTCAAAAATCTGCAGGAAGGCCGGCAGGTCCGCTGGGGTGCGCAGAGTCGCTGTCTTGACGTTGTTCCGGGCAGACAAAGCAAATGGAAAACCCCAGCGGTATGTGATGTTGCGGGACTGTAGATGAGCCAGCAATGGCTTCAGCGCAGCCCTCAGGCGAAGCGTGCGCCTAGACAGATCCGGGAAGAAAAGAGGTTTGGCCCCATCGAAATCCACTTCGGGAAGAAAGCGAGCTTTCCGCATTATGTCCTCTTTCACCGAGAAGTAATGAATTCTACAGATCACATCACGTGGCCTCGTTGGATCCCCACTTTGTGGTCGTAGAGCTCTATGAGCACGATCAATTTCTATGTGAGTTTCTGGCGGACGGCCGAGGAGCATGTTGAAGACGCCTAATAAGGGTGGGAGCAAATCCGCTGCTCGTGTCGCCTCGGGGAGACCACGGATCCGGATATTGTTGCACCTGTTGCGATTTTCAAGGTCATCTATGTGCGCAAAGATCAGCTGTTCTTGGGAGGAGTGAGTTGATATCTGGGTTCGCATTTCAGACTGCTGAACAGAAGATTAAAAGGTTTCAAGATCGTGCACTTGGGTCTGCAGGGTGGACACATCCGCCTTGACTATTCCCAGGTCCTGTTTCCAAGTCCAGGGCCATAGTCTCAATATCTTGTTTAGAGGGTAAAAACGCTAACAGGGCTTGCAGTTCTGGATGGGCACTGAGAATTGTAGCTGCTTCACCCTGAGGCAACGCCGTTGTCATCTGTGGTGGCTGGGAACTGTGCGAGGGAGTCTTGGACACAGACTCTGTTGCCCTACGGGCCGGGAGCTGGCTTAGACAGGGCAGCGATGTCATTGCCAAAGTAGGTGGGCTTCTCGTAGGGGGGTCTGAGATTGCCTGCTGGGCTGTCATGAGGCGGGCAGCAGACCCAGTAGTGCACAAGAGCTTATATTGTATCCCAGGGGTGTTCAGGGTATGGTGGGGATCTTGGCTGTGTTCCCTATAAGAGTCAGTGGTGCACAGATCGCGTGTCTGCAGGGCTACAGAAGCTTGGGAGACATGCTGTGCGACCACTGCGTCCGGTGAGGCAGGGGTTAATCGGTCAGCTGATGGAGCCAGAGCAAGACGACCCTGTGAGGTGCTAGATCTCCGCACCGCAGGCACAGGGATTCTGCTATCGCTGTGTGGCTGATTGTCCGGGCTACGGTGCACAGCTGCGGCAGGCTGAGATGCTGGCATTGCAGGGCAGGGGCTGTGCGGCACGTGCGTGGAAGATGGCGGCGCTCCCTTACCGATTCGCGGGCAGGAATCAGGGCCCTGCGACTGGACCTCCGTTCCCTGGGGACCGCTCTGGCCCGCCGATCCCCAGTGAGGAGATACCTCTTCGGTCTTCTCCGGCAGCCCCTGCTGTTCTCCTCTCACCTCCTCAGAGCGCCGGCAAGATGGCGGGGCCTCGTGCTGGTGAGGGGGAGGTCCGTCTCGCGAGCCGGGTCTCAGCCGCTCGCCTCCGCTGTCAGGCCCCCGCCGGGATGTGGGGATCTCCGGTGCGGTCGCAGCTGTGGCAGGCTCACGTGCTGCTTCGTGCTGCTTCTCCCCGCCGAGTCTGCCGTCTCCTCTGCTCACACGGCTGCTCACAAGATGGCGCCGGTCCTCGGGTCTCACTGACAGCGTTCTCCGGCAGGCTGGAAAGGGGTGAGAAAAAGCTCGATATCGGTGTGTGTGAGGTCCGGGGCGCTGACAGCACCCTCTTGTTTGCTTTCACTCTCTTCAGCCCCATGAAAAAGCATATAGAACCCCCAAATGCTAAGGCCTAGGACGGAGCTCCTACTCCATGCTTCCTTCTCCTCGCATGGCTACCACGCTCCTCCGAGAGCATTTTATTTTTTTAGCTCTTGGGGGGAATATCCCTTTAACTACTGATATGGGGACAAAGAAGCGTCTTTGTTACTGTGTGTAGCAATACACATGGGGAGTGTGGAGGTATTATTGGTAGTATCTGTCTCAGTATACTGGATTGTTCAATAACAGTATGGCAGTTATATGTAGGGGGATAATATTCCTGTATACTGGTGTTATTTGTTAGCTGCGGAATAGCTGATCAGTGGGGGTTTGGGATCCTGATTCCATATTCTATCATGAGGAAAGGCCATCAATACTGTATGTGGAACTGGAACTACTATAGGGGGGTGATGGGGAAATCCAGTTGTGGCTGTCCTGTAGAACCCTTGTAGTAGAATAATTGTGGCAGGCGTGGAAGCCTTTAGTAGGTTTCTGGCTGCCATTACCACCATGTTGTAGTAGGGAAACAGAGGGGCTTCCTGTGCTTAAGCAGAAGGATCCCCTCTGTTACCTGATCACAAGGTGCTTGTATTGTCAGCCAGCAGGCTGTACATATAGCGTTGCTTGGTCGGGTGGGGGGGCCCAAGTTGACCTTTTGCACCAGGGCCCATGAGATATTAGCTATGCCCCTGGCCAGTAGGATTACGTACAGAAACACCTCATGCATTAACCATGGAGACATTTAATAGAAATGCATCAGTAACACATTCATTCTATTTTCTCAAAACTGAACTGATAGTAATCTAGAATGGCTTTCCCCAATACAGCCGCGAACCTGGGCCGCTCAGCACTGTCCCGAATCCACTTGGGCAGCTCAATCTGAATGGCGTCCACCTCTCCAGACACTTTGGAGCCGTGAGTAGCGGTGATATATCCTCCAGAGAAGTAATTGCCGCCATTTGGTCCTGGGTTGGATGGAGAGGGAACACAGATGTAACTCACATTCTGCTCTTCGATAAACTTCCCTAAACTTTGTTTTCCTCGCAGCAATTCTTCAAAGGGAGCGTCCTGCCGCCTCTTAGACAAGGCTTTAATGGAGGTGTCTGATGCGGAAAATTTTCCAGAATCTAAATTTGTTTTGGAGATGAGATAGCCGAGCTCGATCCACTGTTCGGGATGGGACTGACCGTGAAGATCAATGACTAAGCCTTGTGACATCTGAGACTTGGCACTGAGGATGAAGCCCATGAACTCATCCCAAGCATGGTTTGCTTCAGGGACATCGAAGGCCGCTTCATCCTTGTCTCGGTTAGGATCCAGCCTGGACCTTGATAGATTGTTAATAACAATGTGAGGATAATATCCAGATGTGAGACGACTTATCTCTTTGGCCACGGCCATGGCCATCTCCTGAGTGTACAGATCCTTCACCGTTGTAACCTGACATTTAGCAGAGTCTTTGGCGGCTCCCGAGGGGCAGGAGTGTGTGTAGTAGCACTTCCCTGTAGCCTTTTCCCAACATCCTGCATCTCGAGAAGGTATTGCAGATGGTGTGAGTGATCCTCCATGGGGAGCCGTTAGGATTAAGCTCATGTTACCAACATGGTATTCAATGTACTTGTTACGGCCCAAAATGACCTCTTGAGCGTAACTTATATTCAGCCCTAAGCACAGAAGGACGACTGTCCACAACATTCTGGATACTACCCTATGAAACAAAAAGAAATAGTCAAATTAGGTCTCACGCCATGGAGGACACTAATATACAGGTGACTGGTAGGGCAGTGTTAGTGATGGCCCCAGTATTCACTACAGTAGGGGCATCTTTACGGGATACACAGAAGTGGTTTTCGATATTCTGTGACACTTTTTAAGTCTACTATGTATAAAACTACCTGATACACCTGCAATGACAATGTTGTGGCCTGTGTAACATGTGAGACATGGCTACAAATAGCACCTCCCCTCTGATACATGGAGCATACAGTATATAGCTGTACCACCTCCCCTCTGATACATGGAGCATACGGTATATAGCTGTACCACCTCCCCTCTGATACATGGAGCATACAGTATATAGCTGTACCACCTCCCCTCTGATACATGGAGCATACGGTATATAGCTGTATCACCTCCCCTCTGATACATGGAGCATACGGTATATAGCTGTATCACCTCCCCTCTGATACATGGAGCATACGGTATATAGCTGTATCACCTCCCCTCTGATACATGGAGCATACGGTATATAGCTGTACCACCTCCCCTCTGATACATGGAGCATACGGTATATAGCTGTACCACCTCCCCTCTGATACATGGAGCATACGGTATATAGCTGTACCACCTCCCCTCTGATACATGGAGCATACGGTATATAGCTGTACCACCTCCCCTCTGATACATGGAGCATACGGTATATAGCTGTACCACCTCCCCTCTGATACATGGAGCATACGGTATATAGCTGTACCACCTCCCCTCTGATACATGGAGCATACGGTATATAGCTGTACCACCTCCCCTCTGATACATGGAGCATACGGTATATAGCTGTACCACCTCCCCTCTGATACATGGAGCATACGGTATATAGCTGTATCACCTCCCCTCTGATACATGGAGCATACGGTATATAGCTGTACCACCTCCCCTCTGATACATGGAGCATACGGTATATAGCTGTACCACCTCCCCTCTGATACATGGAGCATACAGTATATAGCTGTACCACCTCCCCTCTGATACATGGAGCATACGGTATATAGCTGTACCACCTCCCCTCTGATACATGGATCATACAGTATATAGCTGTACCACCTCCCCTCTGATACAGTATATAGCTGTACCACCTCCCCTCTGATACATGGAGCATACGGTATATAGCTGTACCACCTCCCCTCTGATACATGGAGTATACAGTATATAGCTGTACCACCTCCCCTCTGATACATGGAGCATACAGTATATAGCTGTACCACCTCCCCTCTGATACATGGAGCATACAGTATATAGCTGTATCACCTCCCCTCTGATACATGGAGCATACGGTATATAGCTGTATCACCTCCCCTCTGATACATGGAGCATACAGTATATAGCTGTATCACCTCCCCTCTGATACATGGAGCATACGGTATATAGCTGTATCACCTCCCCTCTGATACATGGAGCATACGGTATATAGCTGTATCACCTCCCCTCTGATACATGGAGCATACGGTATATAGCTGTACCACCTCCCCTCTGATACATGGAGCATACGGTATATAGCTGTACCACCTCCCCTCTGATACATGGAGCATACAGTATATAGCTGTACCACCTCCCCTCTGATACATGGAGCATACGGTATATAGCTGTATCACCTCCCCTCTGATACATGGAGCATACAGTATATAGCTGTACCACCTCCCCTCTGATACATGGAGCATACGGTATATAGCTGTATCACCTCCCCTCTGATACATGGAGCATACAGTATATAGCTGTACCACCTCCCCTCTGATACAGTATATAGCTGGACCACCTCCCCTCTGATACATGGAGCATACGGTATATAGCTGGACCACCTCCCCTCTGATACATGGAGCATACGGTATATAGCTGGACCACCTCCCCTCTGATACATGGAGCATACGGTATATAGCTGTATCACCTCCCCTCTGATACATGGAGCATACAGTATATAGCTGTACCACCTCCCCTCTGATACAGTATATAGCTGTATCACCTCCCCCCTGATACATGGAGGCTGGGTTCACACTACGTATATATCAGTCAGTATTGTGGTCCTCATATTGCAACCAAAACCAGGAGTGGATTAAAAACACAGAAAGGATCTGATCACACACTGGTGTAATAGAGTGGATGGCCGCCATATAACAGTAGATAACGGCCATTATTTCAATATAACGGCCGTTGTTCTAAAATAACAGCAAATATTTGCCATTATATGACGGCCATCCACTCAATTTCATCCTTATGTGATCAGATCCTTTCTGTGTTTTTAATCCACTCCTGGTTTTGGTTGCAATATGAGGACCACAATACTGACTGATATATACGTAGTGTGAACACAGCCATAGTATAGCTGTACCACCTCGTGTCTCTTATCCACATTATCGGCTAGCTGGAAGGCTTCCGAAATCATACATTCAGGATTCTTTTGTTTTTTTTAGGAATTGCTTCTCAAAAAAACTATTGTGGGACTGTAGAGAATCCCCCCGAAGACGTAGAGCAAATGTCTTCCTAGGACTCTGCATTGGTCCTGACTAAGGAATATGAATATGAGCATGTAGGACCCCTAAATAATGGTGATGGGGAGTTAATAACTGGGGATCAGGAGAAAGCTGAGTTTCTGTATATACAAAAGAAGAGGATGGAGCTGTGGTGGGTGGGGCCAGTGCTGAGGTGGGCGGTGCCAGTGTTGAGGTGGGCGGGGCCAGTGCTGAGGTGGGCGGGGCCAGTGCTGCTAACACATGTAATGTACTGAACTGGCTTACTATAGATAGGGTCCAAGATAAATTAAATAAACTCAAAGTAACCAAAGCTCCAGGGCCTGATGGATTACACCCCAGAGTTCTTAGGGAACTCAGTTCTGTAATTTCACTACCCTTGTATGAAATATTCCGTGATTCTTTGCTGACTGGTATTGTGCCGAGGGACTGGCTTAAAGGGGTAGTGCGGCGCAAAAAAATTATTCACAGAATAACACACATTACACACAATAACACACAAGTTATACAACTCTGTAATGTATGTTATGTCTGTGAATCGTCCCCCTCCCCGTGTCCCCCCACCCCCGCCCGTGTACCCGGAAGTGTGTGGTGCATTATACATTACCTGATCCGTGTCGAGGGCCGTCAGCCATCTTGTGCCTAATGAACGTCATCTTCGGACGGACGAATCGCTGCCGCCGCCCCCCCTCCGCCGCGTCATCAGCAGCTCAGCCGTGATTGGCTGAGCATAACTGTGCTCAGCCAATCGCAGCTGAGCACAGTTATGACGCGGCGGAGGGGGGCGGCGGCAGCGATTCGGCCGTCCGTCCGAAGATGACGTTCATTAGGCACAAGATGGCTGACGGCCTCGACACGGATCAGGTAATGTATAATGCACCACACTTCCGGGTACACGGGCGGGGGTGGGGGGACGATCACAGACATAACATACATTACAGAGTTGTATAACTTGTGTGTTATTCTGTGTAATGTGTGTTATTCTGTGAATAATTTTTTTGCGCCGCACTGCCCCTTTAAGGCAAATGTTTTCCCAATCTTCAAAAAGGGCTCTAGGACTTCCCCAGGTAACTACAGACCTGTAAGCTTAACGTCCATTGTGGGGAAACTATTTGAGGGGCTTATAAGGGACTACATCCAGGAATATATAGGAGGTAATAGTATATAAGGGACTACATCCAGGAATATATAGGGGTAATAGTATATAAGGGACTACATCCAGGAATATATAGGGGGTAATAGTATATAAGGGACTACATCCAGGAATATATAGGGGTAATAGTATATAAGGGACTACATCCAGGAATATATAGGGGTAATAGTATATAGGGGACTACATCCAGGAATATATAGGGGTAATAGTATATAGGGGACTACATCCAGGAATATATAGGGGGTAATAGTATATAAGGGACTACATCCAGGAATATATAGGGGGTAATAGTATATAAGGGACTACATCCAGGAATATATAGGGGGTAATAGTATATAAGGGACTACATCCAGGAATATATAGGGGTAATAGTATATAAGGGACTACATCCAGGAATATATAGGGGTAATAGTATATAAGGGACTACATCCAGGAATATATAGGGGTAATAGTATATAAGGGACTACATCCAGGAATATATAGGGGTAATAGTATATAAGGGACTACATCCAGGAATATATAGGGGGTAATAGTATATAGGGGACTACATCCAGGAATATATAGGGGTAATAGTATATAAGGGACTACATCCAGGAATATATAGGGGTAATAGTATATAAGGGACTACATCCAGGAATATATAGGGGTAATAGTATATAAGGGACTACATCCAGGAATATATAGGGGTAATAGTATATAAGGGACTACATCCAGGAATATATAGGGGTAATAGTATATAAGGGACTACATCCAGGAATATATAGGGGTAATAGTATATAAGGGACTACATCCAGGAATATATAAGGGTAATAGTATATAAGGGACTACACCCAGGAATATATAGGGGGGTAATAGTATATAAGGGACTACACCCAGGAATATATAGGGGGGTAATAGTATATAGGGGACTACATCCAGGAATATATAGGGGCAATAGTATATAAGGGACTACATCCAGGAATATATAGGGGGTAATAGTATATAAGGGACTACATCCAGGAATATATAGGGGTAATAGTATATAAGGGAATACATCCAGGAATATATAGGGGGTAATAGTATATAAGGGATTACATCCAGGAATATATAGGGGGTAATAGTATATAAGGGAATACATCCAGGAATATATAGGGGGTAATAGTATATAAGGGACTACATCCAGGAATATAGGATAATTTTTTACTCACCGTAAATTTTCTTTCCTGTAGTCCGAAGCAGCAGCACAAATGGGGAAGATCCTATCTTCCTGCAATGGTAGGACAGATGGTACTAATAAAAGATTGATTAGGAGCCCTATAAGAAGGCCATACAGACCCCTCCTCCTCGTGTCAATTCTAACGACCAAAAAATTAAAAACTCATAATAAAATCTTAGTTAATAAGGCATTAAAACAATCAAGTTATGCTGCATAAATAATAGTTTGTTTAAATCAGGGCGGGAAGTCTGTGCTGCTGCTTCGGACTACAGGAAAGAAAATTTACGGTGAGTAAAAAATTATCCTTTCCCTTACGTCCTCAGCAGCAGCACAAATGGGGATATAGCAAGCTATGAAAACAGACTAGGGAGGGCCATTACATTACAGAAGACAGAATGGCTGAGCCAAAAACTGGTTGATCAGACTCGTGAATATCTAGTCTATGGTGCTTGACAAAGGTAATGACGGACGACCATGAAGCAGTCCTGCATATTTGTTCCAAGGGTACAGATCTTTTTTCAGCCCATGTGGATGATATTGCCCTCATTGAATGTGATTGCATCAGGTACCTGTAATCCCGCTTCTTGGTAGCATATGGAGATGACTTCCCTTATCCATATGGACAGAGAAGCTTTGGATGACCTGCATCCTTTGTTTTTCCCTGCAAAGGATAAAACCAAGTGGTTAGATTACCTGAAGGAGTTTGCCCGTTCAATATACATGCTCCAAGCCCTTCCCACATCTAAGGGATGAAGCTCCTTCTCTCCCGTGTTGGCAGGAGTAATGGATTGTAACAATGGAGATGTGGAAGAGACTTTCACCCACCAGGCTTCATCTTCTTTACCTTCAGGTAGGTTCTGTAGGCAGTTGTGGCTCTGGACTACAGAAGAGTGGTCACCACTTTGACAGCATATCAATTCCCACCTTGTTGACGGCAGTCAAGCTTCGGACAAGCCTGCCCTCTTAAGTTATTAACTGAGGGTATACAGAAGCCTCCAGATTATTCCTATGGAATTAGCGCCATGCTTTTAGATAATAAGAGGCCATCATGAAACCAGAGACTTGCTACTTGCAAGATTTTTAGACTCTGCCCCCACCTGGCAGGGACGCTGGGAGTAATCTCTGCTGCTCTGAGTCAGTAGCTGGGGAGACTGGGAGACTTCCCAGAAGATTCTTAGGCAGGGGGCTCACCATTGTGAACCATGCCCTCTTGGGTCAATAGGGGCAAATAAGTCTGACCAAGGGCCAATCTTGTCTGAGATTCTGCAAGACTCTGGGCTTTATAGGAGTGAGGAAAAAGGGTTCCCAATTTGAACCTTGAATAGGAATAGGTCTATCCTCCATGCGATTTACCAGAAAGCTTCTGGTCCAGAGACCGTTCCTCCGACAGGGTTACATCGCAGCATAGATTGCCAGCAGACAAAATGCCCCTGCCTCCAGTAGTAATGCTGCTAGTGCCCCTATAAATGCCTCTGCCCCCAGTAGTAATGCTGCTAGTGCCCCTATAAATGTCCCTGCCTCCAGTAGTAATGCTGCTAGTGCCCCTATAAATGCCCCTGCCTCCAGTAGTAATGCTGCTAGTGCCCCTATAAATGCCCCTGCCTCCAGTAGTAATGCTGCTAGTGCCCCTATAAATGCCCCTGCCTATAGTAGTAATGCTGCTAGTGCCCCTATAAATGTCTCTGCCTCCAGTAGTAATGCTGCTAGTTCCCCTATAAATGTCTCTGCCCCCAGTAGTAATGCTGCTAGTGCCCCTATAAATGTCTCTGCCCCCAGTAGTAATGCTGCTAGTGCCCCTATAAATGTCTCTGCCCCCAGTAGTAATGCTGCTAGTGCCCCTATAAATGCCCCTGCCCCCAGTAGTAATGCTGCTAGTGCCCCTATAAATGCCCCTGCCCCCAGTAGTAATGCTGCTAGTGCCCCTATAAATGCCCCTGCCTCCAGTAGTAATGCTGCTAGTGCCCCTATAAATGCCCCTGCCCCCAGTAGTAATGCTACAGAGTTAGTGCCCCTATAAAGATGGATATGCGCCATCCTAGATGCGGTTTGATCTTATACTGATAGCTTCCCATAGATTGTTGTGCTGGGGTGGACTAGTATTCCCATCATATGTTGGATGCCAGTAACATCTCTGATGGGGATTAAGGCTCCGTTGCCCGTTGCTCCTGTATACTGGCGCCCCACTGCTTGATACATCAATGGTTTTCTCTACCCACTTCATTGGGAGACTGCCGCCATTGAGCAGGGAAAGCTATCCTTGTCTCTGGGTGTAATTTCCAGAGCAGACATAAGACCCAAGGGTATCAGATGAAGTGACAGCAACTGGGGAGTGCCGAGAACCCCGACTTGTGTCACTTCTGTAATCTCTCTGGAGGAAGAGAGTCACAGACTGGGGATCTATTCTCCTCCCTAGGAATTGGCCCATGCCAGAAACAATGATGAGCTTCAATTTTCTCAGACAGTCAAAGTACAATAGACATCAGCTTGGTGACTGTAGATGGAGCCGAGATGATTCCAAACAGAAGGGCTGTAACCTGAAAAGAATTCCAATACCTTGTACAAAGGGTCTTGATGTAAAGGAATATGCAGCTTTTGTCTGTAGACAGGTACATGCGGGTATACATGGCCAGATAACATTCTTCTTCTAGGACGGGCCTACAGATCATAGATCCCACATACAGCAGCTTTCTCAGAGGAGGCTGTATACAGGTACATGCGGGTATACCTGGTCACATAACATCCTTCTGTAGGAGGGACCCACAGGTCATAGATCCCACATACAGCACCTTCCTCAGAGGAGGCTGAATACAGGTATATACAGGTATACACGGTCAGATAACATCCCTCTAGGAGGGACCTACAGAGCATAAATCCCACATACAGCAGCTTCCTCAGATTGTGAAATTCAATATGGCAGCCTTTCCTATCATATAACACTGGTACAGACCTCTCTCATTATGGAAATAGTCAGAAAAGACGTAGTCACAAGTTCTTGTCCTTATCCCCAAGGCCTCCGAGACGTCTGGTCCTTCTTGTGCAGGATTCTTTCCTTTACCTTCCGTACTAGAATTCCTACGGAATGGGGAACAAAAGTAGAAGTTCCTTCGCCTCTTATTAGACTGGGGCAGATAATGGACCTGAACATAAGAAAAAAGGACTTTCATAAGAATGTCCAATACAGATCCAACTATCTTTATATTGGAGTGAACATCTGCCCCCTTACAACGAAGGACCAGTCTCCAAACTGCGGGGATCGGGCAGCCAATTATACTGCTCAGCTATAGTAATATAGACAATTATTTATTTATTTTTGAAAATTACTAAGAAAATCTTTCTTTTTTTCTTTTCTTTAACAAGGTCTTTGTTCATCTGAAGGAGCCATGACCTCGGACTCCATCCAGTTCAGCCTGTAGATTATCATTCAGATGTAAAATCTTAAACAGTCATTGTCTCTTCTGAGAACAAGTTGGAATCCACAAATGAATTCCCTGCCACCTGAGAGTGGAATCTTGCGGGATCTGTAGCCAAGAAAGCTTTTTCCCCTCCAGAAGTTCTGTCACCAGAATCCTGCTACATCCAAGGATGGAAATTGTGCCGACTAACAGACTAGTGCAGAGTGCCTGGAATCAGACACACAGGTGCACTGAATATGCAGCCAGCAATCCTAAGGCGGTGTTCACACATAGCAGCTTCATAGCTTTACTGCATCCTTCAGTACACAGAAGCTCCATAGGGTCACTGCATCATCTGATATCAGTATTACAGAGAGTAACTAGACAGCAGGTGTACACAGTATTACAGAGTAATTAGACTGCAGGTATACACAGTATTACAGAGAGTAACTAGACAGCAGGTGTACACAGTATTACAGAGTAATTAGACTGCAGGTATACACAGTACACATCCAGCATCTCTAAGGATGTAGCTTCATAGGTCACTGCATTATCTGATAACAGTACTAATCAGATAGTACACAGATGTACATGTCTACAATCCTAAGGCCATGTTCACACACAGTAGCTTTACTGCATTCTTAAATAGCAGCACTGGAACAGCGCAAAAAGCTCCATAGAATCACTGCATCATCTGATGGCGGTATTAGGGAAAGTAATCAGATAGCAGGTGTACTAATACACAACTAGCAGCTCTAAAGCTGTGTTCATGTATACACACTATAGTCACATAGGTCACTCATATAGTGAAGCAGTCTAACAGGACTTGCACAACAAATGTTAAAAAAGTGAAAGACATTGAAACGAAACATTTGAGGCGTAAAAGCCGAATACAACACATATATATATATCCAATAATCCTCCTGACACACAGGCCAGGCCTCCAGCTCAAAAAGAAAAAGCAGCATAAAGTATCTTACCTTGCTGAAGTATCAAGAAACATCAGCAGCCGCCCAGGTGAGGACACAGATCTGGCAGCACCATGATACTTACTGCAGCAGCCGCCCAGGTGAGGACACAGATCTGGCAGCGCCATGATACTTACTGCAGCAGCAGCCGCCCAGGTGAGGACACAGATCTGGCAGCACCATGATACTTACTGCAGCAGCCGCCCAGGTGAGGACACAGATCTGGCAGCACCATGATACTTACTGCAGCAGCCGCCCAGGTGAGGACACAGATCCGGCAGCACCATGATACTTACTGCAGCAGCCGCCCAGGTGAGGACACAGATCTGGCAGCACCATGATACTTACTGCAGCAGCCGCCGCCCAGGTGAGGACACAGGTCTGGCAGCACCATGATACTTACTGCAGCAGCAGCCGCCCAGGTGAGGACACAGTTCTGGCAGCACCATGATACTTACTGCAGCAGCCGCCCAGGTGAGGACACAGATCTGGCAGCACCATGATACTTACTGCAGCAGCAGCCGCCCAGGTGAGGACACAGATCTGGCAGCACCATGATACTTACTGCAGCAGCCGCCGCCCAGGTGAGGACACAGGTCTGGCAGCACCATGATACTTACTGCAGCAGCAGCCGCCCAGGTGAGGACACAGATCTGGCAGCACCATGATACTTACTGCAGCAGCCGCCCAGGTGAGGACACAGATCTGGCAGCACCATGATACTTACTGCAGCAGCAGCCGCCCAGGTGAGGACACAGATCCGGCAGCACCATGATACTTACTGCAGCAGCCGCCCAGGTGAGGACACAGATCTGGCAGCACCATGATACTTACTGCAGCAGCCGCCCAGGTGAGGACACAGATCTGGCAGCACCATGATACTTACTGCAGCAGCCGCCCAGGTGAGGACACAGATCTGGCAGCACCATGATACTTACTGCAGCAGCCGCCCAGGTGAGGACACAGATCCGGCAGCACCATGATACTTACTGCAGCAGCCGCCGCCCAGGTGAGGACACAGATCTGGCAGCACCATGATACTTACTGCAGCAGCCGCCCAGGTGAGGACACAGATCTGGCAGCACCATGATACTTACTGCAGCAGCCGCCCAGGTGAGGACACAGATCTGGCAGCACCATGATACTTACTGCAGCAGCAGCCGCCCAGGTGAGGACACAGATCTGGCAGCACCATGATACTTACTGCAGCAGCCGCCCAGGTGAGGACACAGATCTGGCAGCACCATGATACTTACTGCAGCAGCCGCCCAGGTGAGGACACAGATCTGGCCGCAGCCGCCCAGGTGAGGACACAGATCTGGCAGCACCATGATACTTACAGCAGCAGCCGCCCAGGTGAGGACACAGATCTGGCAGCACCATGGTACTTACTGCAGCAGCCGCCCAGGTGAGGACACAGATCTGGCAGCACCATGATACTTACTGCAGCAGCCGCCCAGGTGAGGACACAGATCTGGCAGCACCATGATACTTACTGCAGCCGCCCAGGTGAGGACACAGATCTGGCAGCACCATGATACTTACTGCAGCAGCAGCCGCCCAGGTGAGGACACAGATCTGGCAGCACCATGATACTTACTGCAGCAGCCGCCCAGGTGAGGACACAGATCTGGCAGCACCATGATACTTACTGCAGCAGCCGCCCAGGTGAGGACACAGATCTGGCAGCACCATGATACTTACTGCAGCAGCCGCCCAGGTGAGGACACAGATCTGGCAGCACCATGATACTTACTGCAGCAGCCGCCCAGGTGAGGACACAGATCTGGCAGCACCATGATACTTACTGCAGCGGCCGCCCAGGTGAGGACACAGATCTGGCAGCACCATGATACTTACTGCAGCAGCCGCCCAGGTGAGGACACAGATCTGGCAGCACCATGATACTTACTGCAGCAGCCGCCGCCCAGGTGAGGACACAGATCTGGCAGCACCATGATACTTACTGCAGCAGCAGCCGCCCAGGTGCGGACACAGATCTGGCAGCACCATGATACTTACTGCAGCAGCCGCCCAGGTGAGGACACAGATCTGGCAGCACCATGATACTTACAGCAGCAGCCCAGGTGAGGACACAGATCTGGCAGCACCATGATACTTACAGCAGCAGCCGCCCAGGTGAGGACACAGATCTGGCAGCACCATGATACTTACTGCAGCAGCCGCCCAGGTGAGGACACAGATCTGGCAGCACCATGATACTTACTGCAGCAGCCGCCCAGGTGAGGACACAGATCTGGCAGCACCATGATACTTACTGCAGCAGCCGTCCAGGTGAGGACACAGATCTGGCAGCACCATGATACTTACTGCAGCAGCCGCCGCCCAGGTGAGGACACAGATCTGGCAGCACCATGATACTTACTGCAGCAGCAGCCGCCCAGGTGAGGACACAGACAGGTCTGGCAGCACCATGATACTTACTGCAGCAGCCGCCCAGGTGAGGACACAGACAGGTCTGGCAGCACCATGATACTTACTGCAGCAGCCGCCCAGGTGAGGACACAGATCTGGCAGCACCATGATACTTACTGCAGCCGCCATGGTGAGGACACAGATCTGGCAGCACCATGATACTTACTGCAGCAGCAGCCGCCCAGGTGAGGACACAGATCTGGCAGCACCATGATACTTACTGCAGCAGCCGCCCAGGTGAGGACACAGATCTGGCAGCACCATGATACTTACTGCAGCAGCCGCCGCCCAGGTGAGGACACAGATCTGGCAGCACCATGATACTTACTGCAGCAGCCGCCCAGGTGAGGACAGAGATCTGGCAGCACCATGATACTTACTGCAGCAGCCGCCCAGGTGAGGACACAGATCTGGCAGCAGCCGCCCAGGTGAGGACACAGATCTGGCAGCACCATGATACTTACAGCAGCAGCCGCCCAGGTGCGGACACAGATCTGGCAGCACCATGATACTTACTGCAGCAGCAGCCGCCCAGGTGAGGACACAGACAGGTCTGGCAGCACCATGATACTTACTGCAGCAGCCGCCCAGGTGAGGACACAGACAGGTCTGGCAGCACCATGATACTTACTGCAGCAGCCGCCCAGGTGAGGACACAGATCTGGCAGCACCATGATACTTACTGCAGCCGCCATGGTGAGGACACAGATCTGGCAGCACCATGATACTTACTGCAGCAGCAGCCGCCCAGGTGAGGACACAGATCTGGCAGCACCATGATACTTACTGCAGCAGCCGCCCAGGTGAGGACACAGATCTGGCAGCACCATGATACTTACTGCAGCAGCCGCCGCCCAGGTGAGGACACAGATCTGGCAGCACCATGATACTTACTGCAGCAGCCGCCCAGGTGAGGACAGAGATCTGGCAGCACCATGATACTTACTGCAGCAGCCGCCCAGGTGAGGACACAGATCTGGCAGCAGCCGCCCAGGTGAGGACACAGATCTGGCAGCACCATGATACTTACAGCAGCAGCCGCCCAGGTGCGGACACAGATCTGGCAGCACCATGATACTTACTGCAGCAGCCGCCCAGGTGAGGACACAGATCTGGCAGCACCATGATACTTACTGCAGCAGCCGCCCAGGTGAGGACACAGATCTGGCAGCGCCATGATACTTACTGCAGCCGCCGCCCAGGTGAGGACACAGATCTGGCAGCACCATGATACTTACTGCAGCAGCCGCCCAGGTGAGGACACAGATCTGGCAGCACCATGATACTTACTGCAGCAGCCGCCCAGGTGAGGACACAGATCTGGCAGCACCATGATACTTACTGCAGCAGCCGCCCAGGTGAGGACAGAGATCTGGCAGCACCATGATACTTACTGCAGCAGCCGCCCAGGTGAGGACACAGATCTGGCCGCAGCCGCCCAGGTGAGGACACAGATCTGGCAGCACCATGATACTTACAGCAGCAGCCCAGGTGAGGACACAGATCTGGCAGCACCATGATACTTACTGCAGCAGCAGCCGCCCAGGTGAGGACACAGATCTGGCAGCACCATGATACTTACTGCAGCAGCAGCCGCCCAGGTGAGGACACAGACAGGTCTGGCAGCACCATGATACTTACTGCAGCAGCCGCCCAGGTGAGGACACAGACAGGTCTGGCAGCACCATGATACTTACTGCAGCAGCCGCCCAGGTGAGGACACAGATCTGGCAGCACCATGGTACTTACTGCAGCAGCCGCCCAGGTGAGGACACAGATCTGGCAGCACCATGATACTTACTGCAGCCGCCATGGTGAGGACACAGATCTGGCAGCACCATGATACTTACTGCAGCAGCCGCCCAGGTGAGGACACAGATCTGGCAGCACCATGAAACTTACTGCAGCCGCCCAGGTGAGGACACAGATCTGGCAGCACCATGATACTTACTGCAGCAGCCGCCGCCCAGGTGAGGACACAGATCTGGCAGCACCATGATACTTACTGCAGCAGCCGCCCAGGTGAGGACAGAGATCTGGCAGCACCATGATACTTACTGCAGCAGCCGCCCAGGTGAGGACACAGATCTGGCAGCAGCCGCCCAGGTGAGGACACAGATCTGGCAGCACCATGATACTTACAGCAGCAGCCGCCCAGGTGCGGACACAGATCTGGCAGCACCATGATACTTACTGCAGCAGCCGCCCAGGTGAGGACACAGATCTGGCAGCACCATGATACTTACTGCAGCAGCCGCCCAGGTGAGGACACAGATCTGGCAGCGCCATGATACTTACTGCAGCCGCCGCCCAGGTGAGGACACAGATCTGGCAGCACCATGATACTTACTGCAGCAGCCGCCCAGGTGAGGACACAGATCTGGCAGCACCATGATACTTACTGCAGCAGCCGCCCAGGTGAGGACACAGATCTGGCAGCACCATGATACTTACTGCAGCAGCCGCCCAGGTGAGGACACAGATCTGGCAGCACCATGATACTTACTGCAGCAGCCGCCCAGGTGAGGACACAGATCTGGCAGCACCATGATACTTACTGCAGCAGCCGCCCAGGTGAGGACACAGATCTGGCAGCACCATGATACTTACTGCAGCAGCCGCCCAGGTGAGGACACAGATCTGGCAGCAGCCGCCCAGGTGAGGACACAGATCTGGCAGCACCATGATACTTACTGCAGCCGCCGCCCAGGTGAGGACACAGATCTGGCAGCACCATGATACTTACTGCAGCAGCCGCCCAGGTGAGGACACAGATCCGGCAGCACCATGATACTTACTGCAGCAGCCGCCCAGGTGAGGACACAGATCTGGCAGCGCCATGATACTTACTGCAGCAGCCGCCCAGGTGAGGACACAGATCTGGCAGCACCATGATACTTACTGCAGCAGCCGCCCAGGTGAGGACACAGATCTGGCAGCACCATGATACTTACTGCAGCGGCCGCCCAGGTGAGGACACAGATCTGGCAGCACCATGATACTTACTGCAGCAGCAGCCGCCCAGGTGAGGACACAGATCTGGCAGCACCATGATACTTACTGCAGCAGCCGCCCAGGTGAGGACACAGATCTGGCAGCACCATGATACTTACTGCAGCAGCTTCATGGCTTCCCTCACACAGTGGCCTCATACAGCAGAGAAGCTGAGTGATAGCTCTACTAAAAATCTCCTCTCTGATACAGCAGAGCAGGAAAAACAACATTTTTTTATAAACTCCCCCTCTCCACACGACCATGTGAAAAGGAAGAATCATAGGAAAGGAAAGTCAGACACAAACATAGGCCTGAGCCTGCTTCCCTCTCCTACCACCTGTCCCACAGGAGGACAGAAAAAAACACAAGGAGGAGGGGTCTGTATGGCCTTCTTATAGGGCTCCTAATCAATCTTTTATTAGTACCATCTGTCCTACCATTGCAGGAAGATAGGATCTTCCCCATTTGTGCTGCTGCTGAGGACGTAAGGGAAATAGGAGGTAAAAGTACTATAAGTGATAACCAGCAGGGTTTTACTAAGGACAGAAGCTGCCAAACCAACCTAATATGTTTCTATGAAGAGGTAAGTAGAAGCCTGGATGGGGGGGCAGCTGTGGCTATAGTGTAACTGGATGGCGGCGCGGCTGTGGATATCGTGTACCTGGATGGAGGGCGGCTGTGGATATCGTGTACCTGGATGGAGGGCGGCTGTGGATATCGTGTACCTGGATAGGGGGGAAGCTGTGGATATCGTGTACCTGGATGGGGGGCGGCTGTGGATATCGTGTACCTGGATGGAGGGGCGGCTGTGGATATCGTGTACCTGGATGGGGGGGGGGGGCGGCTGTGGATATCGTGTACCTGGATGGGGGGGCGGCTGTGGATATCGTGTACCTGGATGGGGGGGGGGGGGGGGGGGGGCGGCTGTGGATATCGTGTACCTGGATGGCGGCGCGGCTGTGGATATCGTGTACCTGGATTTTGCAGAAGCGTGTGACACAGTTCCTCATGGACGTCTGATGGGTAAGTTAAAGTCTATCGGTTTAGAAAGTTTAATGTGTAACTGGATTGAAAACTGGCTTAATAATGCTCCCCAGAGAGTGGTGGTCAATGATTCCTACTCCGAATGGTCCCCGGTAATAAGTGGTGTACCCCAAGGGTCAGTACTGGGCCCTCTTCTGTTTAACTTGTTTATTAATGATATTGAGAATGGAATTAACAGCAATGTTTCTATCTTTGCAGATGACACCAAGCTTTGTAGTACAGTACAGTCTATGGAGGATGTGCAGATGTTACAGGCTTTGTAGTACAGTGCAGTCTATGGAGGATGTGCAGATGTTACAGGCTTTGTAGTACAGTACAGTCTATGGAGGATGAGCAGATGTTACAGGCTTTGTAGTACAGTACAGTCTATGGAGGATGTGCAGATGTTACAGGCTTTGTAGTACAGTACAGTCTATGGAGGATGTGCAGATGTTATAGGATGTGTAGTACATTACAGTCTATGGAGGATGTGCAGATGTTACAGGATGTGTAGTACAGTGCAGTCTATGGAGGATGTGCAGATGTTACAGGCTTTGTAGTACAGTCCAGTCTATGGAGGATGTGCAGATGTTACAGGCTTTGTAGTACAGTACAGTCTATGGAGGATGTGCAGATGTTACAGGCTTTGTAGTACAGTACAGTCTATGGAGGATGTGCAGATGTTACAGGCTTTGTAGTACAGTCTATGGAGGATGTGCAGATGTTACAGGCTTTGTAGTACAGTACAGTCTATGGAGGATGGGCAGATGTTACAGGATGTGTAGTACAGTACAGTCTATGGAGGATGTGCAGATGTTACAGGATGACTTTGACACACTGAGTGTTTGGGCGTCCACTTGGCAAATGAGGTTCAATGTGGATAAATGTAAAGTTCTGCACCTGGGTACTAATAACCCGCATGCATCAAATGTCCTGGGGGGAGTAATAACCTGCAGCATCCTATGTCCTGGGGGGAGTAATAATGCAGCATCCTATGTCCTGGGGGGAGTAATAACCTGCAGCATCCTATGTCCTGGGGGGAGTAATAACCTGTAGCATCCTATGTCCTAGGGGGAGTAATAACCTGCAGCATCATATGTCCTAAGGGGAGTAATAACCTGCAGCATCCTATGTCCTGGGGGGAGTAATAACCTGCAGGATCCTATGTCCTGGGGGGAGTAATAACCTGTAGCATCCTATGTCCTGGGGGGAGTAATAACCTGCAGCATCCTATGTCTTGGGGAGAGTAATAACCTGCAGCATCCTATGTCCTGGGGGGAGTAATAACCTGCAGCATCCTATGTCCTGGGGGAGTAATAACCTGCAGCATCCTATGTCCTGGGGGAGTAATAACCTGCAGCATCCTATGTCCTGGGGGAGTAATAACCTGCAGCATCCTATGTCCTGGGGGAGTAATAACCTGCAGCATCCTATGTCCTGGGGGGAGTAATAACCTGCAGCATCCTATGTCCTGGGGGGAGTAATAACCTGCAGCATCCTATGTCCTGGGAGGAGTAATAACCTGCAGCATCTTATGTCCTGGGGGGAGTAATAACCTGCAGCATCCTATGTCCTGGGGGGAGTAATAACCTGCAGCATCCTATGTCCTGGGGGGAGTAATAACCTGCAGCATCCTATGTCCTGGGGGGAGTAATAACCTGCAGCATCCATATGTCCTGGGGGGAGTAATAACCTGCAGCATCCTATGTCCTGGGGGAGTAATAACCTGCAGCATCCTATGTCCTGGGGGGAGTAATAACCTGCAGCATCCTATGTCCTGGGGGGGTAATAACCTGCAGCATCCTATGTCCTGGGGGAGTAATAACCTGCAGCATCCTATGTCCTGGGAGAGTAATAACCTGCAGCATCCTATGTCCTGGGGGAGTAATAACCTGCAGCATCCTATGGGGAGTAATAACCTGCAGCATCCTATGTCCTAGGGGGAGTAATAACCTGCAGCATCCTATTTCCTAGAGGGAGTAATAACCTGCAGCATCCTATGTCCTGGGGGAGTAATAACCTGCAGCATCCTATGTCCTGGGGGAGTAATAACCTGCAGCATCCTTTGTCCTGGGGGGGAGTAATAACCTGCAGCATCCTATGTCCTGGGGGGAGTAATAACCTGCAGCATCCTATGTCCTGGGGGGAGTAATAACTTGCAGCAATCCTATGTCCTGGGGGGAGTAATAACCTGCAGCATCCTATGTCCTGGGGGGAGTAATAACCTGCAGCATCCTATGTCCTGGGGGGAGTAATAACCTGCAGCATCCTATGTCCTGGGGGGAGTAATAACCTGCAGCATCCTATGTCCTGGGGGGAGTAATAACCTGCAGCATCCTATGTCCTGGGGGGAGTAATAACCGGCAGCATCCTATGTCCTGGGGGGAGTAATAACCTGCAGCATCCTATGTCCTGGGGGGAGTAATAACCTGCAGCATCCTATGTCCCTGGGGGGAGTAATAACCTGCAGCATCCTATGTCCTGGGGGGAGTAATAACCTGCAGCATCCTATGTCCTGGGGGGAGTAATAACCTGCAGCATCCTATGTCCTGGGGGGAGTAATAACCTGCAGCATCCTATGTCCTGGGGGGAGTAATAACCTGCAGCATCCTATGTCCTGGGGGGAGTAATAACCTGCAGCATCCTATGTCCTGGGGGGAGTAATAACCTGCAGCATCCTATGTCCTGGGGGGAGTAATAACCTGCAGCATCCTATGTCCTGGGGGGAGTAATAACCTGCAGCATCCTATGTCCTGGGGGGAGTAATAACCTGCAGCATCCTATGTCCTGGGGGAGTAATAACCTGCAGCATCCTATGTCCTGGGGGGAGTAATAACCTGCAGCATCCTATGTCCTGGGGGGAGTAATAACCTGCAGCATCCTATGTCCTGGGGGGAGTAATAACCTGCAGCATCCTATGTCCTGGGGGGAGTAATAACCTGCAGCATCCTATGTCCTGGGGGGAGTAATAACCTGCAGCATCCTATGTCCTGGGGGGAGTAATAACCTGCAGCATCCTATGTCCTGGGGGGAGTAATAACCTGCAGCATCCTATGTCCTGGGGGGAGTAATAACCTGCAGCATCCTATGTCCTGGGGGGAGTAATAACCTGCAGCATCCTATGTCCTGGGGGGAGTAATAACCTGCAGCATCCTATGTCCTGGGGGGAGTAATAACCTGCAGCATCCTATGTCCTGGGGGGAGTAATAACCTGCAGCATCCTATGTCCTGGGGGGAGTAATAACCTGCAGCATCCTATGTCCTGGGGGGAGTAATAACCTGCAGCATCCTATGTCCTGGGGGAGTAATAACCTGCAGCATCCTATGTCCTGGGGGGAGTAATAACCTGCAGCATCCTATGTCCTGGGGGGAGTAATAACCTGCAGCATCCTATGTCCTGGGGGGAGTAATAACCTGCAGCATCCTATGTCCTGGGGGGAGTAATAACCTGCAGCATCCTATGTCCTGGGGGGAGTAATAACCTGCAGCATCCTATGTCCTGGGGGGAGTAATAACCTGCAGCATCCTATGTCCTGGGGGGGAGTAATAACCTGCAGCATCCTATGTCCTGGGGGGAGTATAACCTGCAGCATCCTATGTCCTGGGGGAGTAATAACCTGCAGCATCCTATGTCCTGGGGGGAGTAATAACCTGCAGCATCCTATGTCCTGGGGGGAGTAATAACCTGCAGCATCCTATGTCCTGGGGGGAGTAATAACCTGCAGCATCCTATGTCCTGGGGGGAGTAATAACCTGCAGCATCCTATGTCCTGGGGGGAGTAATAACCTGCAGCATCCTATGTCCTGGGGGAGTAATAACCTGCAGCATCCTATGTCCTGGGGGGAGTAATAACCTGCAGCATCCTATGTCCTGGGGGAGTAATAACCTGCAGCATCCTATGTCCTGGGGGGAGTAATAACCTGCAGCATCCTATGTCCTGGGGGGAGTAATAACCTGCAGCATCCTATGTCCTGGGGGGAGTAATAACCTGCAGCATCCTATGTCCTGGGGGGAGTAATAACCTGCAGCATCCTATGTCCTGGGGGGAGTAATAACCTGCAGCATCCTATGTCCTGGGGGGAGTAATAACCTGCAGCATCCTATGTCCTGGGGGGAGTAATAACCTGCAGCATCCTATGTCCTGGGGGGAGTAATAACCTGCAGCATCCTATGTCCTAGGGGGAGTAATAACCTGCAGCATCCTATGTCCTGGGGGGAGTAATAACCTGCAGCATCCTATATCCTGGGGGGAGTAATAACCTGCAGCATCCTATGTCCTGGGGGGAGTAATAACCTGCAGCATCCTATGTCCTGGGGGGAGTAATAACCTGCAGCATCCTATGTCCTGGGGGGAGTAATAACCTGCAGCATCCTATGTCCTGGGGGGGAGTAATAACCTGCAGCATCCTATGTCCTGGGGGGAGTAATAACCTGCAGCATCCTATGTCCTGGGGGGAGTAATAACCTGCAGCATCCTATGTCCTGGGGTGGTTACACTGGTGCAGTCACTGATGGAGAAGGATCTGGGTGTACTTGTAGATAATAGACTACAGAACAGCACAATGTCAGTCAGCTGCTTGTAAGGCCGGCAGGATATTGTCATGTATATACCAGGCCTGGACTCTGGGGACAGGGATATAATATTACCCCCCTATAAAGCTTTGGTGCGGCCTCATCTGGAGTCGCCGTCCAGTTCTGGAATCCGATTCATAAAAAGGACGTTCTAGAGCTGGAGAGGGAACAAAGACGGCCACTAAACTAATAAGGGGAATGGAGCATCTTAGTTATGAGGAGAGATAATAGAATTACATGTGTTTAGTCTGGAGAAGAGACGGATAAGGGGAGATGATTAATGTATTTACATATATAACGGGGGCCCCTACAGGAAATATGGGGGGAAGATGTTCCAGGTAAAACCCCTCAAAGGACAAGGGGGCGCTGCCTCCGCCCAGAGAGACAAGGGGGCGCTGCATCCGCCTGGAGAGACAAGGGGCGCTGCCTCCACCCAGAGAGACAAGGGGGCGCTGCCTCCACCTGGAGAGACAAGGGGGTGCTGCATCCGCCTGGAGAGACAAGGGGGCGCTGCCTCCACCCTGAGAGACAAGGGGGCGCTGCCTCCACCCAGAGAGACAAGGGGGCGCTGCCTCCACCCGGAGAGACAAGGGGGCGCTGCCTCCACCCTGAGAGACAAGGGGGCGCTGCCTCCGCCCGGAGAGACAAGGGGGCGCTGCCTCCACCCAGAGAGACAAGGGGGCGCTGCCTCCACCCAGAGAGACAAGGGGGCGCTGCTTCCACCCGGAGAGACAAGGGGGCGCTGCCTCCACCCAGAGAGACAAGGGGGCACTGCTTCCACCCGGAGAGACAAGGGGGCGCTGCCTCCACCTGGAGAGACAAGGGGGGCGCTGCCTCCACCCGGAGAGACAAGGGGGCGCTGCCTCCGCCCGGAGAGACAAGGGGGCACTGCCTCCGCCCGGAGAGACAAGGGGGCGCTGCCTCCACCCAGAGAGACAAGGGGGCGCTGCCTCCACCCAGAGAGACAAGGGGGCGCTGCCTCCACCTGGAGAGACAAGGGGGCGCTGCCTCCGCCCGGAGAGACAAGGGGGCGCTGCCTCCGCCCGGAGAGACAAGGGGGCGCTGCCTCCGCTCGGAGAGACAAGGGGGCGCTGCCTCCACCTGGAGAGACAAGGGGGCGCTGCCTCCACCTGGAGAGACAAGGGGGCGCTGCCTCCGCCCGGAGAGACAAGGGGGGCGCTGCCTCCACCTGGAGAGACAAGGGGGCGCTGCCTCCGCCCGGAGAGACAAGGGGGCGCTGCCTCCACCTGGAGAGACAAGGGGGCGCTGCCTCCACCCAGAGAGACAAGGGGGCGCTGCCTCCACCTGGAACACAAAAGGTTCAATCTCCGGAGGCGACAAACCTTCTTTACCATGAGAACTGTGAATCTGTGGAACAGTCTACCACAGGATCTGGTCACAGCAAAACAGGAGAGACAAGTTCTTAGACCAAAATAATATAAATGCAAATGTATAGAACCCATCACCCCTCCCCCTTCCCTGTATGTATAGTACTATCACCCCTCCCCCTTCCCTGTATGTATAGTACTATCACCCCTCCCCCTTCCCTGTATGTATAGTACTATCACCCCTCCCCCTCCCCTGTATGTATAGTACTATCACCCCTCCCCCTTCCCTGTATGTATAGAATCTATCACCCCTCCCCCTTCCCTGTATGTATAGTACTATCACCCCTCCCCCTTCCTGTATGTATAGCACTATCACCCCTTCCCTGTATGTATAGAGCCTATCACCCCTCCCCCTTCCCTGTATGTATAGAGCCTATCACCCCTCCCCCTTCCCTGTATGTATAGTACTATCACCCCTCCCCCTTCCCTGTATATGTATAGTACTATCACCCCTCCCCCTCCCCTGTATGTATAGAGCCTATCACCCCCTATATATATATATATATATATATATATTATATATATATATATATATATATATATATATATATATTAATACAATGGTGCCTTGGATTAGGAGCATAATCCGTTCCGAGATGGCACTTGTAATCCAAATCCACTCTTACACGAAAGCAAATGTCCCCATAAGAAATGACTGATCTGCAGACAATTGGTTCCACCCCCCAAATATACTAATTATTATTCTGAATAACATGTAGAAGAGATTAAACAATGAAAAGGAGCTGAATCTGTGATATATAAATTACTGTACAGTATAGCAGCATGTGGTGTATAATGTATAGTAACTGTATAACCCTGATAACACAGCAGCTGGATATGTGATATATAAGTTACTGTACAGTATAGCAATCAGCATGTGGTGTATAATGTATAGTAACTGTATAACCCTGATAACACAGCAGCTGGATATGTGATATATAAGTTACTGTACAGTATAGCAGCATGTGGTATATAATGTATAGTAACTGTATAACCCTGATAACACAGCAGCTGGATATGTGATATATAAGTTACTGTACAGTATAGCAGCATGTGGTGTATAATGTATAGTAACTGTATAACCCTGATAACACAGCAGCAGCTGCATATGTGATATATAAGTTACTGTACAGTATAGCAATCAGCATGTGGTGTATAATGTATAGTAACTGTATAACCCTGATAACACAGCAGCTGGATATGTGATATATAAATTACTGTACAGTATAGCAGCCTATGGTGTATAATGTATAGTAACTGTATAACCCTGATAACACAGCAGCTGGATATGCGATATATAAGTTACTGTACAGTATAGCAGCATGTGGTATATAATGTATAGTAACTGTATAACCCTGATAACACAGCAGCTGGATTTGCGATATATAAGTTACTGTACAGTATAGCAATCAGCCTATGGTGTATAATGTATAGTAACTGTATAATCCTGATAACACAGCAGCTGGATATGTGATATATAAGTTACTGTACAGTATAGCAGCATGTGGTATATAATGTATAGTAACTGTATAACCCTGATAACACAGCAGCTGGATATATGATACATAAATTACTGTACAGTATAGCAGCATGTGGTATATAATGTATAGTAACTGTATAACCCTGATAACACAGCAGCTGGATATGTGATATATAAGTTACTTCAAGTATAGCAGCATGTAGTATATAATGTATAGTAACTGTATAACCCTGATAACACTGCAGCAGCTGGATATGTGATATATAAGTTACTGTACAGTATAGCAGCATGTGGTGTATAATGTATAGTAACTGTATAACCCTGATAACACAGCAGCTGGATATGTGATATATAAGTTACTGTACAGTATAGCAGCATGTTGTGTATAATGTATAGTAACTGTATAACCCTGATAACACAGTAGCTGGATATGTGATATATAAGTTACTGTACAGTATAGCAGCATGTGGTGTATAATGTATAGTAACTGTATAACCCTGATAACACAGCAGCAGCAGCAGCAGCTTGTAGGTACAGGATGGAGCTGCAGATCCCCATAATGCAGTATTGTAGTACAACAGGCTAGAATAGAGAAGCAGGGCTGCTGTCAGAGGTCTGTGTGGTCATATGACAGCAATGGGGGAGGGGTGTGTTCAGCATGGACCAATCAGGAATAACAGAGACTGCAGGGCGCAGGAGGGAATAAGCAGAGTATAGGGTGAGCCAGGGCCGGGGGAGGGGGGGGGGGGTGTTGCTATGGAGAAGTAGTGTGTGTATTATGGCAAAGAGAAATGTTATTCAACCTTTTTTTTAACTTGAGGCACAAAAAGGTAATTC
>NC_091463.1:106321152-106397451 GCF_027789765.1 Dendropsophus ebraccatus | reverse complement strand
GTGCTGTGTATATAGGAGACCCCAGGGGGCTTCTAATTTATGTGTGAAAAAGTGTTTTTATTAAAAAGAATTCCCCCCCCCCCTTTCCCATTTACAAATAAAAAAAATAAACATTTGAGATCACTGCGCTCCAAACTATTATATTGTCACATTCCTGATCTCGCACGGTAAACTGCGTGAGCAAAAAAAAATTGTGCATTTTTGGTCACATCAAATCCAGAAAAATTGTGATAAAAAGTGATCAAAAAGTGACATTTATGTAAGTAATATACCGATAGAAAGTTTAGATCATGGCGCAAAAAATTACACTTCACACAGCCCCATAGAGCAAAGGATAACAGCGTTATACAGAGGGAATAGAGCACAGGATAACAGCGTTATATAGAGGGAATAGAGCACAGGATAACAGCGTTATACAGAGGGAATAGAGCACAGGATAACAGCGTTATACAGAGGGAATAGAGCACAGGATAACAGCGTTATACAGAGGGAATAGAGCACAGGATAACAGCGTTATACAGAGGGAATAGAGCACAGGATAACAGTGTTATACAGAGGGAATAGAGCACAGGATAACAGCGTTATACAGAGGGAATAGAGCAAAGGATAACAGCGTTATAAGGAGGGAATAGAGCAAAGGATAACAGCGTTATACAGAGGGAATAGAGCAAAGGATAACAGCGTTATACAGAGGGAATAGAGCACAGGATAACAGCGTTATACAGAGGGAATAGAGCACAGGATAACAGCGTTATACAGAGGGAATAGAGCACAGGATAACAGCGTTATACAGAGGGAATAGAGCACAGGATAACAGCGTTATACAGAGGGAATAGAGCACAGGATAACAGCGTTATACAGAGGGAATAGAGCACAGGATAACAGCGTTATACAGAGGGAATAGAGCACAGGATAACAGCGTTATACAGAGAGAATAGAGGAAAGGATATCAGCGTTATACAGAGGGAATAGAGCACAGGATAACAGCGTTATACAGAGGGAATAGAGCACAGGATAACAGCGTTATACAGAGGGAATAGAGCACAGGATAGCAGCGTTATACAGAGGGAATAGAGCACAGGATAACAGCGTTATACAGAGGGAATAGAGCACAGGATAACAGCATTATACAGAGGGAATAGAGCACAGGATAACAGCGTTATACAGAGAGAATAGAGGAAAGGATATCAGCGTTATACAGAGGGAATAGAGCACAGGATAACAGCGTTATACAGAGAGAATAGAGGAAAGGATATCAGCGTTATACAGAGGGAATAGAGCACAGGATAACAGCGTTATACAGAGGGAATAGAGCACAGGATAACAGCGTTATACAGAGGGAATAGAGCACAGGATAACAGTGTTATACAATTGCTTTGCTTAGAGGCCCCTCACTGATCCTGTGCTCAAGATTTTTTTTTTTTTTTATTCAATTTTTACAACACAAAAATCCCCCCCCCCATCCAGAATAAACAATTAGGACATAGTAACAGGATCCCCACCGAAGGGTTTAACATAGAAAAACCGGTATCTCAGCAGGCAGGAGGCTCCAGTCTCACCCAACAGCCACACCAACATTCACACCAACACACAACAGGTCTCAGATGGTTAGGAGGCATCTAATTGTAGTACAAATGGTTGAAGGTCTATTTCTCACAGCCGGCCTATTCTGGTCAGCTAGCATCAGAAACGCTGCCATTGGATTGCGTTTAAGGAAATGAGACAGAAGGCCTGGAGTGTCCACCCACTGACCCCAAATTGTTTCTTTTTTTTTTTTATCGCTTTTCTCTTTTTGTATATCCCTTTCTCCAATCTAATCACGTTGTTCATTTTAGTGGTCAGCTCAGTCATTGTGGGAGACTCAGCTTGTAACCAATGCTGAGCAACCAGTTTACGGGCTTGGTACAGTATTCTACACACCGCCAGTTCCACTCCCGTGGGTTTAGAGGTGCTAGCCACCAAACCCAATACACACTCCAGTGGCTCAAGGGGTATCTTAATGTTATACACTCGTTTGATTAGGGCAAGGACTCCTTTCCAGTACCTCTCCAATTGTGTACAACTCCACTTAACATGAATTATATCTGCACCCTCTAGGTGACATCGGGGGCAATTTGAATCCGTTCGTAGGCCGATATCACGCAGGAATAGTATGAAAGACCCTATGGAGAAGGAAAAGTTGGAATTTCCTATGAGTCTCAGAAATAATTTGGGCGTTAGAGCCACCACATTGGCCCATTGTTCCTCCTTAAAAGGACCCACGTCTGCCTCCCATTTGGCCTTGACTGTTTTTTGGTCGCGTGGAAGGCCCACAAGAGACGCTGGTAGATAAAGGAGATAAGACCCCTTGAGTCCCCTGCAGTCTACGCCGAACGGAGTGTACCATTAACACTTACTACAGGTGGCTCTTAAGATTTCTTTCTAACCAACAAGCAGTGTTTATTGTTAGGCTAGTAACTTCTTGTATTCCCCATGTACAGTGGGCTCGGGGCTAGTAACTTCTTGTATTCCCCATGTACAGTGGGCTCGGGGCTAGTAACTTTTTGTATTCCCCATGTACAGTGGGCTCGGGGCTAGTAACTTCTTATATTCCCTCTGTACAGTGGGTTGGGGGCTAGTAACTTCTTGTATTCCCTCTGTACAGTGGGCTCGGGGCTAGTAACTTCTTGTATTCCCTCTGTACAGTGGGCTCGGGGCTAGTAACTTCTTGTATTCTCCATGTACAGTGGGCTCGGGGCTAGTAACTTCTTGTATTCCCCATGTACAGTGGGTTGGGGGCTAGTAACTTCTTGTATTCCCTCTGTACAGTGGGCTCGGGGCTAGTAACCTCTTGTATTCTCCATGTACAGTGGGCTCGGGGCTAGTAACCTCTTGTATTCTCCATGTACAGTGGGCTCGGGGCTAGTAACTTCTTGTATTCTCCATGTACAGTGGGCTCGGGGCTAGTAACTTCTTGTATTCCCTCTGTACAGTGGGCTCGGCGCTAGTAACTTCTTGTATTCTCCATGTACAGTGGGCTCGGGGCTAGTAACTTCTTGTATTCTCCATGTACATTGGGCTCGGGGCTAGTAACTTCTTGTATTCTCCATGTACAGTGGGCTCGGGGCTAGTAACTTCTTGTATTCCCTCTGTACAGTGGGCTCGGGGCTAGTAACCTCTTGTATTCTCCATGTACAGTGGGCTCGGGGCTAGTAACTTCTTGTATTCCCTCTGTACAGTGGGCTCGGGGCTAGTAACTTCTTGTATTCCCTCTGTACAGTCGGCTCGGGGCTAGTAACTTCTTGTATTCCCCATGTACAGTGGGCTCGGGGCTAGTAACTTTTTGTATTCCCCATGTACAGTGGGCTCGGGGCTAGTAACTTCTTGTATTCCCTCTGTACAGTGGGCTCGGGGCTAGTAACTTCTTGTATTCTCCATGTACAGTGGGCTCGGGGCTAGTAACGTCTTGTATTCCCTCTGTACAGTCGGCTCGGGGCTAGTAACTTCTTGTATTCCCCATGTACAGTGGGCTCGGGGCTAGTAACTTTTTGTATTCCCCATGTACAGTGGGCTCGGGGCTAGTAACTTCTTATATTCCCTCTGTACAGTGGGTTGGGGGCTAGTAACTTCTTGTATTCCCTCTGTACAGTGGGCTCGGGGCTAGTAACTTCTTGTATTCCCTCTGTACAGTGGGCTCGGGGCTAGTAACTTCTTGTATTCTCCATGTACAGTGGGCTCAGGGCTAGTAACTTCTTGTATTCCCCATGTACAGTGGGTTGGGGGCTAGTAACTTCTTGTATTCCCTCTGTACAGTGGGCTCGGGGCTAGTAACCTCTTGTATTCTCCATGTACAGTGGGCTCGGGGCTAGTAACCTCTTGTATTCTCCATGTACAGTGGGCTCGGGGCTAGTAACCTCTTGTATTCTCCATGTACAGTGGGCTCGGCGCTAGTAACTTGTATTCTCCATGTACAGTGGGCTCGGGGCTAGTAACCTCTTGTATTCTCCATGTACAGTCGGCTGGGGCTAGTAACTTCTTGTATTCCCTCTGTACAGTGGGCTCTGGGCTAATAACTTCTTGTATTCTCCATGTACAGTGGGCTCGGTTCTGTTCAAGGAACCTTCAGTCCCATATTCTGTAAAAATGGGATAAAAGACAGAACTCCCTAAATCGTACCTTCCAGTTGTCTGCCAGGGTAAGCCTTCTCTGGTGGATGCATCCGGTCAACCTAGCCAAAGTCGTCTACTTCCCTGGGGGACCATTGGTCATCCCAGACGCCAGCCCCTGGGAGTGAGGGGCTCAAGGGGGCATGGCCATCTCGCAGGCCTCCTCCAACTACAAGGAACTGTATGCCGTGTACCTGGTTTTATTAGCCCCTCGAATATCATCCAGAGATGTCTTGATTATTCGGACAATACCACCACTGTTGCCTACTTGAATCCCCTTCTACAACTTTCCTCTCAGATCTTTGCGGAACAGACTTTCACTCTTGTCAGCAGTGCACCTAAAAAGCACAGACAACCAGATGGCAGACTACTTAAGCAGAGTACATCTCAAGCATTGAACGAGGAAGTCTTCTATCTGGTAGTAGAAAAGCTCACTTCTCGGACTTATTTGCAACTGCGCCTCCCCAGGTTCTTCTCTCTGAGTATGTTCACACTGAGCAAATGTGGCGGCATTCTGTGGAGGAACTTTCCGCTGCAGAATCCCTCCTGCCTCAGTGTCAGTGTGTCTATGGGAGGGCTTGTGCACCTCTGCTCTCCGCTTAAAGAATTGACATTTGCTCAGTGTGAACATACCTTTAGGCCCCATAACACGTCCATGTCAGTTTTTTCTGTCAGGAAATCCTCATCAGGAGGCCTCAAAAGGCATCAGGAAAGCATCAAGATTTCCGGACAGTAATCTGTTTTTACCTTTGGGAAACCATCAGGAAAGATTTCCTGATCAGAAAAAGTGTTTTCAAAATGGTCTACATTCTGGGGTGTGTGTGGAGGGGGGGAGTTGAGGGGAGGGCGTATAGGGGTGCTGAGTGCCTGATCATCACCCCACCCCAGGGGGAATATGTGGGTGCCGGGGAGAGACAGTGGGAGTTGGGGGCGGGGGTATAGTGGTGCCAGGTGCCCGATCATCACTGCATGGCACCACACCTGGGGGGGGTCTTATGTGGGTGCCCGGGGGGCTGATTAGCAATGAGGTCAAGGGGGGTTGTCATAGTCAGCAGGAGGCCTGGCGCCGCCTTCCTCACCAGGTCGGGAAGGCGTCTGGTGGCAGGTGGTGCGCTCTCCCTGGCCATCCGGAATTCCAGTGCTCCCATAGACTTCTGGGAATTCTGGATGAAAATCCTGACCTATTTTTCAGAACTGACACCCTTCAGGAAAAAATCCTGAAGGGTGTCCCTGACTAATGTAAGCCTATGGGTCCGGAAATCCGGATTCCCTGGACGTGGGAAGGAGGCCTTAATCCCCAGGACTGTCCTTCAGCAGTAGATTCCTTTGTTCAGCATTTGGGGGAGGGGGGTCATGGTTCACATATCTGAGAAGGTTGTCACAGTGGCCACCATGGATACTCCTGGAGAGGGAAGATCTCCTTCACCAGGGAGCAGTCACACATCCAGGTACTTCCCTCTGCAATTGCTGGAATCCTGAGAGGTAGGGGACCGTCGGGTGACGGGAGAGGCGGGCGAGCCGACTGGGTGACGGGAGAGGCGGGCGAGCCGACTGGGTGACGGGAGAGGCGGGCGAGCCGACTGGGTGACGGGAGAGGCGTCAGAGAATCCCAGAGCCAGTGTTGTGAAGGTTTCTGCTCTCGGCTCCGTCTTAGCTCGGCAGAGGATTCGTTTGGGTAACTCTTCCCAGCTGGGATCTACCTTCGTGTTATGGTCCTTTGACACTATGCGATCTGTCGGCTGCGGTGGCTGCAAACGAGCGCTGATCAGCGAGATGCTGCATATTACGCCACTGGACAGTTCCCGCCATGGACAGAGGTGGCAGCAGAGAGCACTGTGTCAGACTGAAAGAATACACCACTTCCTGCAGGACATACAGCAGCTGATAAGTTCTGGAAGACTGGAGAGCTTTTTAAGTACAGTGGTGCCTTGGATTAGGAGTATAATACGTTCCGGGACGTCGCTTGTAATCCAAATCCACTCTTACACCAAAGCAAATTTTCTGATAAGAAATCCCTGATGTGCAGACAATTGGTTCCACCCCCCAAATATAATGGGGGCCTGGGGTGTCTTTGTGGGGTTGGTTGCAGTATTTTGGGGGGCTGAGGCCTATAGATATTGTTTTTTTCATGGATTTTTCGGCCATTAATTTCTCTTTACTGCTTTTTAGGTGATTTTAAAAATGGACAAGTTTGGGAACGGTTTGGAGATCGACCAGGACAGGTTTGGGATGTGCAGACACCTGGGAGATGTCTTCACAGAGGAGAAGTTTCGTTACATGTGCATCCTGTCAGGCTGTGACTATCTGCCCTCTATACATGGCATTGGTTTAGCTAAAGCGAGTAAACTTCTGCGAATTGCCAACAATCCGGATATCACTCAGGTGCTGTCCCCTACCTACCCCCCCCCCCCAAAACCCCCTTACGCACCTTACACCTCATTCCCCCCCCTCGCAGAGGGTGCACCTTACGCCTCATTCCCCCCCCTCGCAGAGGGTGCACCTTACGCCTCATTCCCCCCCCTCGCAGAGGGTGCACCTTACGCCTCATTCCCCCCCCTCGCAGAGGGTGCACCTTACGCCTCATTCCCCCCCCTCGCAGAGGGTGCACCTTACGCCTCATTCCCCCCCCTCGCAGAGGGTGCACCTTACGCCTCATTCCCCCCCCTCGCAGAGGGTGCACCTTACGCCTCATTCCCCCCCCCTCGCAGAGGGTGCACCTTACGCCTCATTCCCCCCCCTCGCAGAGGGTGCACCTTACGCCTCATTCCCCCCCCTCGCAGAGGGTGCACCTTACGCCTCATTCCCCCCCCCTCGCAGAGGGTGCACCTTACGCCTCATTCCCCCCCCTCGCAGAGGGTGCACCTTACGCCTCATTCCCCCCCCTCGCAGAGGGTGCACCTTACGCCTCATTCCCCCCCTCGCAGAGGGTGCACCTTACGCCTCATTTCCCCCCCCTCGCAGAGGGTGCACCTTACGCCTCATTCCCCCCCCTCGCAGAGGGTGCACCTTACGCCTCATTCCCCCCCCTCGCAGAGGGTGCACCTTACGCCTCATTCCCCCCCTCGCAGAGGGTGCACCGTACGCCTCATTCCCCCCCCTCGCAGAGGGTGCACCTTACGCCTCATTCCCCCCCCTCGCAGAGGGTGCACCTTACGCCTCATTCCCCCCCCTCGCAGAGGGTGCACCTTACGCCTCATTCCCCCCCCTCGCAGAGGGTGCACCTTACGCCTCATTCCCCCCCTCGCAGAGGGTGCACCGTACGCCTCATTCCCCCCCCTCGCAGAGGGTGCACCTTACGCCTCATTCCCCCCCCTCGCAGAGGGTGCACCTTACGCCTCATTCCCCCCCCTCGCAGAGGGTGCACCTTACGCCTCATTCCCCCCCCTCGCAGAGGGTGCACCTTAGGCCTCATTCCCCCCCCTCGCAGAGGGTGCACCTTAGGCCTCATTCCCCCCCCTCGCAGAGGGTGCACCTTAGGCCTCATTCCCCCCCCTCGCAGAGGGTGCACCTTAGGCCTCATTCCCCCCCCTCGCAGAGGGTGCACCTTAGGCCTCATTCCCCCCCTCGCAGAGGGTGCACCTTAGGCCTCATTCCCCCCCCTCGCAGAGGGTGCACCTTAGGCCTCATTCCCCCCCCTCGCAGAGGGTGCACCTTAGGCCTCATTCCCCCCCCTCGCAGAGGGTGCACCTTAGGCCTCATTCCCCCCCCTCGCAGAGGGTGCACCTTAGGCCTCATTCCCCCCCCTCGCAGAGGGTGCACCTTAGGCCTCATTCCCCCCCCTCGCAGAGGGTGCACCTTAGGCCTCATTCCCCCCCCTCGCAGAGGGTGCACCTTAGGCCTCATTCCCCCCCCTCGCAGAGGGTGCACCTTAGGCCTCATTCCCCCCCCTCGCAGAGGGTGCACCTTAGGCCTCATTCCCCCCCCTCGCAGAGGGTGCACCTTAGGCCTCATTCCCCCCCCCCTCGCAGAGGGTGCACCTTAGGCCTCATTCCCCCCCCCCTCGCAGAGGGTGCACCTTAGGCCTCATTCCCCCCCCCCTCGCAGAGGGTGCACCTTAGGCCTCATTCCCCCCCCCCTTGCAGAGGGTGCACCTTACGCCTCATTCCCCCCCCCTCGCAGAGGGTGCACCTTACGCCTCATCCCCCCCCCCCTCGCAGAGGGTGCACCTTACGCCTCATTCCCCCCCCTCGCAGAGGGTGCACCTTACGCCTCATTTCCCCCCCCCCCCCTCGCAGAGGGTGCACCTTAGGCCTCATTCCCCCCCCCTCGCAGAGGGTGCACCTTACGCCTCATCCCCCCCCCCCTCGCAGAGGGTGCACCTTACGCCTCATTTCCCCCCCCCCCCTCGCAGAGGGTGCACCTTACGCCCCCTTCCGCCACTCGCCTTATGCCGGGTCTGAACTGTTTGCTTTGTTTTAGGTTATTAAGAAAATGGGGCAGTACCTGAAGACGAGTATAACGGTGCCGGAGGATTACATCCAGGGCTTCATACGGGCAGATAACACCTTCCTCTACCAGCTGGTGTTTGATCCTGTGCAGAGGAGACTGCTCCCCCTGAATCCTTATGAAGACGGAATAGACCCAAAAGAACTGAGTTACGCCGGCCCGTATCCTTCTTTGCTCTGCTTTTTTTTTTTTTTTTGTTTCTCGCGATCACTTGTCTGCAATAGAAATGTCCTACCCTATAAAGATGAATCAGGTGGAGGAGGGGGTGCTTAAGGTGCCTGTACCCGTCTCGTAACAGGGCTATCTCTCCCAGTCTCCCCATCCACATGAAGCAGGGCCAATCGTTCCTGTGCAGAAGGGGTAAGCTTCAGCCAGAAGGCTCCGCTGGTGACTCATGTCATCCAGAAGAACTGGGGTTGAGCAGTGAAAATCCATCCCATGGGACCCCTCACGCAGGCTGTAGATAGGGAGGAGAGGATATGTGGAGGGCAGATCACACAGGCTGTAGATAGGGAGGAGAGGATATGCGGAGGGCAGATCACACAGGCTGTAGATAGGGAGGAGAGGATATGTGGAGGGCAGATCACACAGGCTGTAGATAGGGAGGAGAGGATATGTGGAGGGCAGATCACACAGGCTGTAGATAGGGAGGAGAGGATATGTGGAGGGCAGATCACACAGGCTGTAGATAGGGAGGAGAGGATATGTGGAGGGCAGATCACACAGGCTGTAGATAGGGGGGAGAGGATATGCGGAGGGCAGATCACAAAGGCTGTAGATAGGGGGAAGAGGATATGCGGAGGGCAGATCACACAGGCTGTAGATAGGGAGGAGAGGATATGCGGAGGGCAGATCACACAGGCTGTAGATAGGGGGGAGAGAATATGCGGAGGGCAGATCACACAGGCTGTAGATAGGGAGGAGAGGATATGCGGAGGGCAGATCACACAGGCTGTAGATAGGGGGGAGAGGATATACGGATGGTCTGCATAGCGGGGTCTACAGCCCTGTACTCTGACCCAGGAAGTCTCCCTCACCTTCCAATTCATAGCAGATCCACCTCAGGCTGGGGCTTACATCAAGGGACTGGACTGTGGAGGTAATCTCATCATAGCTGTAACCCTTCTCTCCCCGGACAGACAGTGCTGCTATACTGTGCCCACATCTGCCCTGCTCATTCCTCCCTGCAGTCTCTGTCAGTCCTTGTGTTTCCCATCCTCTCCATTCCTGCTATAATGTGCCTGCACTCACACTCAGCTATACACACTGCTGCTATAATGTGCTTGCACTTACACTCAGCTATACACACTTCTGCTATAATGTGCCTGCACTCACACTCAGCTATAATGTGGCTGCATTTACACTCAGCCAATCACACTGCTGTATAGAGAAGTTTCTGTCACTGTTCTCCTGCACAGCTCTGTGATTCTCACTTCCTGATTGGTCCATGCTGGACACACATCCCTTCCCCATTGCTGTCATGTGACCACACAGACCTTTGACAGCAGCCCTGCTTCTTTATTCTAGCCTGTTGTACTACACTACTGCATTATGGGGGTCTGCAGCTCCATCCTGTATCTACAAGCTGCTGCAGTGTTATCAGGGTTATACAGTTACTATACATTATACACCACATGCTGATTGCTATACTGTATAGTAACTTATATATCACATATCCAGCTGCTGTGTTATCAGGGTTATACAGTTACTATACATTATACACCACATGCTGCTATACTGTACAGTAACTTATATATCACATATCCAGCTGCTGTGTTATCAGGGTTATACAGTTACTATACATTATACACCACATGCTGCTATACTATACAGTAACTTATATATCACATATCCAGCTGCAGTGTTATCAGGGTTATACAGTTACTATACATTATACACCACATGCTGCTATACTGTACAGTAACATATATCACATATCCAGCTGTTGCTGTGTTATCAGGGTTATACAGTTACTATACATTATATACCACATGCTGCTATACTGTACAGTAACTTATATATCACATATCCAGCTGCTATTATCAGGGTTATACAGTTACTATACATTATATACCACATGCTGCTATACTGTACAGTAACTTATATATCACATATCCAGCTGCTGTGTTATCAGGGTTATACAGTTACTATACATTATACACCACATGCTGCTATACTGTACAGTAACTTATATATCACATATCCAGCTGCTATGTTATCAGGGTTATACAGTTACTATACATTATACACCACATGCTGCTATACTGTACAGTAACTTATATATCATATATCCAGCTGCAGTGTTATCAGGGTTATACAGTTACTATACATTATACACCACATGCTGCTATACTGTACAGTAACATATATCACATATCCAGCTGTTGCTGTGTTATCAGGGTTATACAGTTACTATACATTATATACCACATGCTGCTATACTGTACAGTAACTTATATATCACATATCCAGCTGCTGTGTTATCAGGGTTATACAGTTACTATACATTATATACCACATGCTGATTGCTATACTGTACAGTAACTTATATATCACATATCCAGCTGCTGTGTTATCAGGGTTATACAGTTACTATACATTATATACCACATGCTGCTATACTGTACAGTAACTTATATATCACATATCCAGCTGCTGCTGTGTTATCAGGGTTATACAGTTACTATACATTATACACCACATGCTGCTATACTGTACAGTAACTTATATATCACATATCCAGCTGCTGTGTTATCAGGGTTATACAGTTACTATACATTATACACCACATGCTGCTATACTGTACAGTAACTTATATATCACATATCCAGCTGCTGTGTTATCAGGGTTATACAGTTACTATACATTATACACCACATGCTCCTATACTGTACAGTAACTTATATATCACATATCCAGCTGCTGTGTTATCAGGGTTATACAGTTACTATACACTATATACCACATGCTGATTGCTATACTGTACAGTAACTTATAATATCACAGATTCTGCTGCTTCTCATGGTTTCATCTCTTCTACATGTTGTTCAGAATAATAATCAGTATATTTGGGGTGTGGAACCAATTGTGTGCAGATCAGTGATTTCTTATGGGAAAAATTGCTTTGGTGTAAGAGTGGATTTGGATTACAAGCGTTGTGCCGGAACAAATTATACTCCTAATCCAAGGCACCATTGTATATGTGATGGTTCTGGATGCTGTGTATTATCTGTCAGGATTATTTTCCTTATTATAAATCAGTAATATGGGGGATGCTGCAGCCTGTCAGATCGCTCTAGGAAATGTAAATGTGAACACGATGGAGAAAATAGACGACTACAGTCCTGATGGCCGACAGGTGAGATGTGTGATGGGGATTATGTATAGCCGACAGGTGAGATGTGTGATGTCACATACACTGGATGGGTCAAGTCGTCTGATCTCACACACGCTGGGTGGGTCACGTCCTCTGATGTCACACACACTCTGGATGGGTCACGTCCTCTGATGTCACACACACACACACACTCTGGATGGGTCACGTCCTCTGATGTCACACACACACTGGATGGGTCACGTCCTCTGATGTCACACACACTCTGGATGGGTCACGTCCTCTGTTGTCACACACACTCTGGATGGGTCACGTCCTCTGATGTCACACACACTCTGGATGGGTCACGTCCTCTGATGTCACACACACTCTGGATGGGTCACGTCCTCTGATGTCACACACACTCTGGATGGGTCACGTCCTCTGATGTCACACACACTCTGGATGGGTCACGTCCTCTGATGTCACACACACTCTGGATGGGTCACGTCCTCTGATGTCACACACACTCTGGATGGGTCACGTCCTCTGATGTCGCACACACTCTGGATGGGGTCACGTCCTCTGATGTCACACACACACTGGATGGGTCATGTCTCTCGTTATCCTGTTTCCCCCATCTTAGGTCTCTAAGCAGAGCAGCCGCAGCATCTGGCGTAGAGATTCTATCCCCTATGTAAAAACTGAGGAGAAGCAGAAAGTGGCGGCTGAGCCCAGAGCCCGGGGGCTGATATTACCCACCAAGAGCCAAGTGAAGAGACCCCATGAAGGTAAGAGCGGTGGTAGAGAGCCGCCATGGTGCGCCACCTGCCTTCTGCAATTAAAGGGGTTCTCCAGCATCAGAAAAACATGGCCACCTTCTTCCAGATACAGCACCGCTCTTGTCTCCAAGTTGGGTCCAGGTTTTGCAACTCAGTTCCATTGCAGTAAATGGAGCCTAATTGCAACCCACACCTGACCTGGAGACCAGAGCAGTGCTGTCTCCGGAAGAAGATGGCCATGTTTTTCTAACGCTGGAGAACCCTTTTAAGGAGCCAATTGAGGGGTGTTGAACGATGCAGCGGTAGTGTTCCTGTGTGACCACCTCCGTGTTCACTGCTACAATAATCTTAGAGAAGTATCCTGGTCATCCCCTACTTACCCTGCTCCCTACCTATAATGGGGGTGGAGTTCACGTATGGCAGGTGACGGCTGCCGCCACTGACCGCCATCAGACATCCTTCCAGTTACTATCATTTATCTCACTCCACAAATGTCTGGGAGAATATGAGAGAATCTCGGGAAGAGATGAGCCCCCCGTGCTCGCCCCACCTCCGTGTTGGCTACTAGAAATGACTGGATACACATGGTGCTCGAATCAGGCGGATTGTCTCCTCCTCCACGTGTGTTCAATCAGCCAAAAACCACACCGGGAAGGGGCTGAACAACTATAAGAGACTATCATCTGCCGTACAGCATAGTATCGGTGTAACCAGTGTCATACAGTATACTATATGTATAATACAGTGTAACCAGTGTCACACAGTATAGTATCGGTGTAACCAGTGTCATACAGTATACTATATGTATAATACAGTGTAACCAGTGTCATACAGTATACTATATGTATAATACAGTGTAACCAGTGTCACACAGTATAGTATCGGTGTAACCAGTGTCATACAGTATACTATATGTATAATACAGTGTAACCAGTGTCGTACAGCATAGTATCGGTGTAACCAGTGTCATACAGTATACTATATGTATAATACAGTGTAACCAGTGTCATACAGTATAGTATTGGTGTTATAAAGTATAGTATCGGTGTAACCAGTGTCATACAGTATACTATATGTATAATACAGTGTAACCAGTGTCATACAGTATACTATATGTATAATACAGTGTAACCAGTGTCATACAGTATACTATATGTATAATACAGTGTAACCAGTGTCATACAGTATACTATATGTATAATACAGTGTAACCAGTGTCATACAGTATACTATATGTATAATACAGTGTAACCAGTGTCGTACAGCATAGTATCGGTGTAACCAGTGTCATACAGTATACTATATGTATAATACAGTGTAACCAGTGTCATACAGCATAGTATCGGTGTAACCAGTGTCATACAGTATACTATATGTATAATACAGTGTAACCAGTGTCATACAGTATACTATATGTATAATACAGTGTAACCAGTGTCATACAGTATACTATATGTATAATACAGTGTAACCAGTGTCGTACAGCATAGTATCGGTGTAACCAGTGTCATACAGTATACTATATGTATAATACAGTGTAACCAGTGTCGTATAGTATTGGTGTTATACAGTATAGTATCGGTGTAACCAGTGTCATACAGTATACTATATGTATAATACAGTGTAACCGGTGTTATACAGTGTAGCCAGTGTCATACAGTATAGTATCGGTGTTATACAGTGTAACCAGTGTCATACAGTATATTATCGGTGTCATACAGTATATTATCGGTGTTATACAGTGTAACCAGTGTCATACAGTATACTATATGTATAATACAGTGTAACCAGTGTCGTACAGCATAGTATCTGTGTTATACAGTGTAACCAGTGTCATACAGTATACTATATGTATAATACAGTGTAACCAGTGTCGTACAGCATAGTATCGGTGTAACCAGTGTCATACAGTATAGTATCGGTGTAACCAGTGTCATACAGTATACTATATGTATAATACAGTGTAAGTGGTGTTATACAGTGTAACCAGTGTCATACAGTATAGTATCGGTGTTATACAGTGTAACCAGTGTCATACAGTATAGTATCGGTGTCGTACAGTATAGTATTGGTGTCATACAGTATATTATCGGTGTTATACAGTGTAACCAGTGTCATACAGTATACTATATGTATAATACAGTGTAACCGGTGTTATACAGTATAGTATATGTATAATACAGTGTAACCAGTGTCGTACAGCATAGTATCGGTGTAACCAGTGTCATACAGTATACTATATGTATAATACAGTGTAAGTGGTGTTATACAGTGTAACCAGTGTCATACAGTATAGTATCGGTGTTATACAGTATAGTATCTGTGTTATACAGTGTAACCAGTGTCATACAGTATATTATCGGTGTTATACAGTGTAACCAGTGTCATACAGTATATTATCGGTGTTATACAGTGTAACCAGTGTCATACAGGATAGTATCGGTGTTATACAGTATAGTATCGGTGTTATACAGTGTAACCAGTGTCATACAGTATAGTATCGGTGTTATACAGTGTAACCAGTGTCATACAGTATAGTATCGGTGTTATACAGTGTAACCAGTGTCATACAGTATAGTATCTGTGTTATACAGTGTAACCAGTGTCATACAGTATAGTATCGGTGTTATACAGTGTAACCAGTGTCATACAGTATAGTATCGGTGTTATACAGTGTAACCAGTGTCATACAGTATACTATATGTATAATACAGTGTAACCGGTGTTATACAGTGTAACCAGTGTCATACAGTATAGTATCGGTGTCGTACAGTATAGCATCGGTGTCATACAGTATATTATCGGTGTTATACAGTGTAACCAGTGTCATACAGTATACTATATGTATAATACAGTGTAACCGGTGTTATACAGTGTAGCCAGTGTCATACAGTATAGTATCGGTGTTATACAGTGTAACCAGTGTCATACAGTATAGTATCTGTGTTATACAGTGTAACCAGTGTCATACAGTATACTATATGTATAATACAGTGTAACCGGTGTTATACAGTGTAACCAGTGTCATACAGTATAGTATCTGTGTTATACAGTGTAACCAGTGTCATACAGTATAGTATCGGTGTAACCAGTGTCATACAGTATACTATATGTATAATACAGTGTAACCAGTGTCGTACAGCATAGTATCGGTGTAACCAGTGTCATACAGTATACTATATGTATAATACAGTGTAACCAGTGTCATACAGTATAGTATCGGTGTTATACAGTATAGTATCGGTGTTATACAGTGTAACCAGTGTCGTACAGTATAGTATCTGTGTTATACAGTGTAACCAGTGTCATACAGTATAGTATCGGTGTTATACAGTGTAACCAGTGTCGTACAGTATATTATCGGTGTTATACAGTGTAACCAGTGTCATACAGTATAGTATCGGTGTTATACAGTGTAACCAGTGTCGTACAGTATAGTATCTGTGTTATACAGTGTAACCAGTGTCGTACAGTATAGTATCTGTGTTATACAGTGTAACCAGTGTCATACAGTATAGTATCGGTGTTATACAGTGTAGCCAGTGTCATACAGTATAGTATCGGTGTTATACAGTGTAGCCAGTGTCGTACAGTATATTATCGGTGTCATACAGTATATTATCGGTGTTATACAGTGTAACCAGTGTCATACAGTATAGTATCGGTGTTATACAGTATAGTATCTGTGTTATACAGTGTAACCAGTGTCATACAGTATATTATCGGTGTTATACAGTGTAACCAGTGTCATACAGTATAGTATCGGTGTTATACAGTATAGTATCTGTGTTATACAGTGTAACCAGTGTCGTACAGTATATTATCGGTGTTATACAGTGTAACCAGTGTCATACAGTATAGTATCGGTGTTATACAGTGTAACCAGTGTCGTACAGTATAGTATCGGTGTCGTACAGTATAGTATTGGTGTCGTACAGTATAGTATCTGTGTCTCCTCCCGTCTGATCCTGTGACCCCCCCCCCCCCCCTCCTCCCGTCTGATCCTGTGACCCCCCCCCCCCTCCTCTCGTCTGATCCTGTGACCCCCCCCTCCTCCCGCCTGATCCTGCGACCCCGCTGTTTTCTAGGTGTGTCCGAGTCCGATCTCCTCAGCCAGTATTCCTCTCCGCACAATAAGAAGCTGAAGATGGAGAGCAAGGATGAGGTGATGGAGCAGCAGAGGTCGGGAGCGATGGCCACACAGCCGGCAGCGCTGACCCCAGCCGGAGGCCGCAACAGATTTGCTTTATCTTTACTGAGGAAGAATGAGGGGAGCGGCTCCATCTCCGCTCCTGGCACCAGAAGCCGGTACGTGGGGCGCATAGGGGTTGTTGTGTTCCCCCGGCCAGGAAGGATTATGTTGCTAGAAATGCCAATCAGAGTTTCAGGATCCAAGAGGTTTTCATATATGAGTAGAGCGGTGTGCAGGGTATATGTCCGTGGAAGCCCCCCCCCCACCCCGTACAGGCCGCTGTATGCACCAGTGTGGCGATCACATGCAGCGGCCCTCAGCTTCCATATGGTGATCACATGCAGCGGCCTCCTGCTTCCATATGGCGGTCACATGCAGCGGCCCTCAGCTTCCATATGGCGATCACATGCAGTGGGCCCCTGCTTCCACATGGCGCTCACATGCAGCGGCCCCCTGCTTCCATATGGCGATCACATGCAGCGGCCCCAGCTTCCATATGGTGGTCACATGCAGCGGCCCCCTGCTTCCATATGGCGGTCACATGCAGCGGGCCCCTGCTTCCATATGGCGGTCACATGCAGCGGCCCCTGCTTCCATATGGCGATCACACGCAGCGGGCTCCTGCTTCCATATGGCGATCACATGCAGCGGCCTCCTGCTTCCATATGGCGATCACATGCAGCGGGCCCCTGCTTCCATATGGCGATCACATGCAGCGGCCCCCTGCTTCCATATGGCGATCACATGCAGCAGCCGCCTGCTTCCATATGGCGCTCACATGCAGCGGCTCCTGCTTCCATATGGCGATCACATGCAGCGGCCTCCTGCTTCCATATGGCGATCACATGCAGCGGCCTCCTGCTTCCATATGGGATCACATGCAGCGGCCTCCTGCTTCCATATGGCGATCACATGCAGCGGCCTCCTGCTTCCATATGGCGATCACATGCAGCGGGCCCCTGCTTCCATATGGCGATCACATGCAGCGGCCTCCTGCTTCCATATGGCGATCACATGCAGCGGGCCCCTGCTTCCATATGGCGATCACATGCAGCGGCCCCCTGCTTCCATATGGCGATCACATGCAGCGGCCTCCTGCTTCCATATGGCGATCACATGCAGCAGCCGCCTGCTTCCATATGGCGATCACATGCAGCGGCGGCCTGCTTCCATATGGCGATCACATGCAGCGGCCCCCTGCTTCCATATGGTGATCACATGCAGCGGCTCCTGATTCCATATGTCGGAGAATGTAGGTGGGGAGGGGGACCTGGGCACTTGGAGTGGGGGGGGGGGTAGAGAAGATTCATAACTTGAGTGCTGTCATTGAGGCATTAGGGTTTTTTATATGTAGTTGCTCTTTGTCGACCACTTTCTAAGTTTCACGTGGTAGTGCCTCATTGTTTCTATTTGTTCCTCATGTAAAGGGAGAGAAAAGGAATAGATTTTTTCCCAGGTGTGAAAGAACTTTGAGTAGGGAGTGAGCTAACGCTCGGTCCTGGACCAAGGAAAAAGAAAGAGGAAGGAGAGAGAGAGAGGAAGGGAAGAGAGAAAAAAAAAAGGGGGGGGGGGGTTGGGGGAGGGGTAGGGAAGGATAATCCGCACTGAGCCAGGAGGGACTTGTATTCATTCGTTTCGGTGAATTGATCCCAGTAAAACCACGTCCGGGAAAACCTAGAATCACGACCGTGTAGCTGTGCAGTGAGGTGTTCAATATGTTTGATATCCTAAACTTTACGGATCCACATGGGGATACTAGGGAGATCAGGGCGACGCCAGAGAGCAGGGATACATGCGCGCGCAGCATTGACCAGATGTCTGATAACAGAGTGGCCGTAAGTTTTGAGAGAGATATCTGACACGTGCAAGAGAAAAAAATGATGGGGATGATCAGTAAAGGTAGAGGAGATGCGCCACACTTCCTTCCACAAGGGGCTGGAAGCTCTATTTCTTTTAAGGTGTAATCTAGGCACTTAATGACTGGCCTAGGTGGTTGTCGTCTCTCTGTAGTCATCAGACATGTCCATCTGCAATGTCTCCGGCTGAGCCTTAGTTATAGAATATCCAGTGCGGTAGATTTCTGCAGGAGAGACTGCTCCATTTCTTGTAAAGAGGTCTCATGGGAAGTAGAGCAAACGAGTGCTGTCAGCTATAATAAGCGGCAGCAGCGAGCGGGTGAGTCCACGGGAGGGGTGTGGTGATCGCTACATTGTCTGGGCAGCCCATAGCATACAGCAGCGTCTGCTTCCTCCTATTCTACGGAGGGACGGCGCAGATTGTTGCTGTAGGAGTCATTTGTCCTTAAACATTGTTGAAAGACAAAGAAGGGTCCGTGGAGCCTCAGTTACGAGTCTCAGAACACAGGAATAGCCAGATATCCCTCTCTCCAGAGAAGGAAGCCCATTGCCAAGGGGCGCCTCCTAGTGGGGAGAGCACCAAACCACCCTGATACGTAGTCCCTCAGGTCCTCACTCTGTTACCAGCTTTGGGACCTAAATAGGGAAACACCAGGGTGGCCCCTGTGAGTCACAGTCTAACTCTGTGGCGAGTATAACGACATAAGACAAGGGTTACCAAGGCCGGCATCCATCCACAGACTGTGACTTACAGAGGCCACCCTGGTGTTTCCCTTTTTAGGTCCTAAAGCTCACAACAGAGTGAGGACCTGAGGGACTACGTATCAGGGGGGTTTGGTGCTCTCCCCACTAGGAGGCGCCCCTTGGCAATGGGCTTCCTTCTCTGGAGAGAGGGAGATCTGGCTATTCCCGTGTTTTGAGACTCATAACTGAGGCTCCACGGACCCTTCTTTGCATATTCTAATTTTAAAGGAGACAATCAGTGGAGACTCGTAACTGAATACTCCATTGGATTTTTTCTTGCTGTTCAGTGATTGTTGACGATAATCATTCCGTGTAATAGGGCCTTAAGTCAGCGAGATAGATACATGTATAGTTGAGCTCTGGATATGTTGTTGCATTTGCCCACGGACGTGGGTTTAAGATCTGGTGGTAGTAGAAGGGATTGTTTCGGTGATAAACTTATCCATCAGCATGTATAGAAGAGGGTAAAATCACAAGGAGGTTTTGTTTTTTAATACGTTTTTATTTTCTTAGATAATTCATTAAAAGCTCCTAGGTAAACCACAATACGGCATAAAATAAAAGTGTAAGCAAATAATGCATCAGTATATATCAGTCCTCAGAGACCCCGTACACCGCACCCATATAGCTCCCACAAGGTCTGTATCAATTATCCAGTAAAAACCTCAAGAAGGTTCTTATAGATTTTAAAATCACAAGGAAGTAAATTACTATAATTCAGCCACAAGGTGGTGCTGTTGCCACAGAGACCTGGGGTGGAAATCTAGTAATAGGAGCCCTTTCAGAAGACTGATAGTGGAAGGTTAGGGGGGGCACCCCCAGAGATGAGGCTAGTTGTCCCCTAATACTGGGAGGAGAGTCATTTGCCATCTTCCTTCTGTGTGAGTGTGGAGGAGGACTCGCCCAGTCTAAGGCACACAAGTGTAATGGTGGTGTCTAGGTCCCCAGGCAGTGTTTCCCTATGCCTGCCAATGTGTGTGGGGTCCCAGTGTGCCCCTGTTGGTCAAAAGAGTCAGGGTTAGCGACTGGGTCGTACCACGTGAGGCGGAGGGCACTGGGGCCTTGCGGCTGGTGAGTGGGCCCCTCTGTCTGCCTGCTACAGGTCTCTATGGGGGTTTGTGGATCAGGGGCCCCTATGACCTTGTTCAGCAGACGGTGTGAGGCGTCCCAGGCCGCGTGCTATTCTCAGCAGGGCTGTGGAGTCAGAAAAAAGGTACTGACTCCGACTCCAGCTTTAAAAAAATCTTTCAAAATTTTTTTTTCCAATTGTAATTTTTATTGAATTTTTCCCACAATAAAAGAGAACAAAGAAACCATAGATGGTACAACGCGTGTCAGACACACCATGTAGGAGAATGCAAAGAATCCAAGTATTACAATGAAGGGACATCAGGAAAGCGTTCTAGCCTCCTAGGGATAGAGGAAGAAAGCCATGAGCACAGGTGTGCGACAAGTGTAACAGGTATCACTAATCACAATGGAAAGGGGGGAGACTATAGAGGGGGGGAAACGGAGAGCGGGGGAGACAATAGAGGAGAGAGGGAAACAGAAATAAGGGGGAGACAATAGAGGAGAGAGGGAAACGGAGAGAGGGGGAAACAATAGAGGAGAGAGGGAAACAGAAATAAGGGGGAAACAATAGAGGAGAGAGGGAAACGGAGAGAGGGGGAAACAATAGAGGAGAGAGGGAAACAGAAATAAGGGGGGGAGACAATAGAGGAGAGAGGGAAACGGAGAGAGGGGGAAACAATAGAGGAGAGAGGGAAACAGAAATAAGGGGGGAGACAATGGAGGGAAACGGAGAGGGAAACAATAGAGGAGAGAGGGAAACTGAGAGGAGACAATGGAGGGAAACGGAGAGAGGGGGAAACAATAGAGGAGAGAGGGAAACGGAGAGAGGGGGAAACAATAGAGGAGAGAGGGAAACACAGAAATAAGGGGGAGACAATAGAGGAGAGAGGGAAACACAGAAATAAGGGGGAGACAATAGAGGAGAGAGGGAAACGGAGAGGAGACAATGGAGGGGGAAACAATAGAGGAGAGAGGGAAACAAATAAGGGGAGAGACAATAGAGGAGAGAGGGAAACTGAGAGGAGACAATGGAGGGAAACGGAGAGAGGGGGAAACAATAGAGGAGAGAGGGAAACTGAGAGGAGACAATGGAGGGAAACAATAGAGGAGAGAGGGAAACGGAGAGAGGGGGAAACAATAGAGGAGAGAGGGAAACGGAGAGAGGGGGAAACAATAGAGGAGAGAGGGAAACAGAAATAAGGGGGAAACAATAGAGGAGAGAGGGAAACACAGAAATAAGGGGGAGACAATAGAGGAGAGAGGGAAACACAGAAATAAGGGAGAGACAATAGAGGAGAGAGGGAAACACAGAAATAAGGGGGAGACAATAGAGGAGAGAGGGAAACGGAGAGGAGACAATGGAGGGAAACGGAGAGAGGGGGAAACAATAGAGGAGAGGGGGAGACAATAGAGAGAGGGAAACAGAGAGGGGGAAACAATAGAGGAGAGAGGGAAACAGAAATAAGGGGGAGACAATAGAGAGGGGGAAACAATAGAGGAGAGAGGGAAACAGAAATAAGGGGGAGACAATAGAGAGGGGGAAACAATAGAGGAGAGAGGGAAACAGAAATAAGGGGGAGACAATAGAGGAGAGAGGGAAACGTAGAGCGGGGGAAACAATAGAAGAGAGAGGGAAACAGAAATAAAGGCGGAGACAATAGAGAGAGGGAAACGGAGAGCGGGGGAGACAATAGAGGAGAGAGGGAAACAGAAATAAGGGGGAGACAATAGAGAGAGGGAAACTGAGAGAGGGGGAAACAATAGAGGAGAGAGGGAAACAGAAATAAGGGGGAGACAATAGAGGAGAGAGGGAAACAGAAATAAGGGGGAGACAATAGAGAGAGGGAAACTGAGAGAGGGGGAAACAATAGAGGAGAGAGGGAAACAGAAATAAGGGGGAGACAATAGAGGAGAGAGGGAAACAGAAATAAGGGGGAGACAATAGAGAGAGGGAAACAGGAGACAATGGAGGGAAACGGAGAGCGGGGGAAACAATAGAGGAGAGAGGGAAACAGAAATAAGGGGGAGACAATAGAGGAGAGAGGGAAACGGAGAGAGGGGGAAACAATAGAGGAGAGAGGGAAACAGAAATAAGGGGGAGACAATAGAGGAGAGAGGGAAACGGAGAGAGGGGGAAACAATAGAGGAGAGAGGGAAACAGAAATAAGGGGGGGAGACAATAGAGGAGAGGGGGAAACAATAGAGGAGAGAGGGAAACAGAAATAAGGGGGAGACAATAGAGGAGAGAGGGAAACAGAAATAAGGGGGAGACAATAGAGAGAGGGAAACAGGAGACAATGGAGGGAAATGGAGAGAGGGGGAAACAATAGAAGAGAGAGGGAAACAGAAATAAGGGGGAGACAATAGAGGAGAGAGGGAAACGGAGAGGAGACAATGGAGGGAAACGGAGAGGGAAACAATAGAGGAGAGAGGGAAACAGAAATAAGGGGGAGACAATAGAGAGAGGGAAACGGAGAGAGGGGGAAACAATAGAGGAGAGAGGGAAACAGAAATAAGGGGGGAGACAATAGAGGAGAGAGGGAAACAGAAATAAGGGGGAGACAATAGAGGAGAGAGGGAAACAGAAATAAGGGGGAGACAATAGAGGAGAGAGGGAAACACAGAAATAAGGGGGGAGACAATAGAGAGGGAAATAGAGGGAGGGAAACGGAGAGAGGGGAAAACAATAGAGGAGAGAGGGAAACACAGAAATAAGACAGGGCTCCACACTAAAAAATTTACCTGGGAGCCATTGGCTCCAAACCTGAAAAATTTAGGAGCCAAATAGAATATTTGGTCGCCAACATTTTAAACCATGTAAAATTAATGTTATGTTAAATGGGACTTACTGTGTGCAGAGGCCGCGGCAGCCTCATCCTCCTCCTCCTCCTCCTTTAGATCCTTTCTTTTCTTAGTTTGAAAACGTTCAACATGGAAACTTGCAACTTGACAACCATATCCAGTCTGACAACCATATCCAGTCTGACTCAGTACTTCAGCTTCACTTGGCTAGCCTTTTAATGAGGCTTACTCTTCTGAACTTGAACTTAAAGGAAACCTGTCACCCCCCGTTAGAACCCCCAATACTCACCTCATCCCGCCAGGTCCCGCTTCTGAAGATGGTTGGGTCACGGAGATCTTAGCCGCTGCAGCCCGGCGTGCGCTGAGAGAGGAGTCCAACACTCATAGAGAACTCTATGAGCGTTGGACTCATCTCTCAGTGCACGCCGGGCTGCAGCGGCTGAGATCTCTGTGACCCGACCATCTTCAGAAGCGGGACCTGGCGGGATGAGGTGAGTATTGGGGGTTCTAACGGGGGGTGACAGGTTCCCTTTAAAAGCTTGCAACAGTCTATACATACTGAGCTAGACTTATGACTGCAGCCATAGTGACCCCCCACAAGATGTGTATATAGATAGATATATCTCTCACCTAGTGACTAATGCAAGTGACCCCCTACAATACAGACACCTGAGGGGCCCTGATAATAATAATTGTGCATATATCTATCTCCCAGTGTCTGCAGCCAGTTTGCCCTACACTTATAGATACCCCCTCCCCTTATAGATGACCCCCTCTACCCCCATTATAGATGCCCCCTCTTCTCCCCCCCCCTTATAGATGCCCCCTCTCCCCCCCCTTGAAGATGGCCCCTCTTCTCCCCCCATTATAGATGCCCCCCCTTCTCTTCCCCCCATTATAGATGCCCCCCCCCCCTTTCCTCTATGCTAAGCAGTATTTTAAAAAAACAAACACACAAACTCACCTGACAACCCGCTCCCCCGGCGATCCTCTTCTTCTTCAGGCGCTGTCCCCGGCTGATGCACGGCTGCCGGGGGTGTCCCGTTCTATCCCCGGCAGCGCGGTGCGTCAGTGAGCTCCCTGTACGCCGGGGGTGTGACTTCTGACACAGGAAGCGTCTCTGACGTGCGCTTCCTGTGCCGGAAGTCAGGGCCCGAGGCAGCTCACTGATGCGCCGCGCTGCTGGGGATAGGATGGGACGCCCCCGGCAGCCGCGCATCAGCCAGGGGCCCGGACTTAAAGAGACAGCGCGCCGCCGCCGGGGCCAGTCGCAAATGGCGCCCAGATTAATAAATCTGGGCGCCATTTGCAAAATGTCAGTCGCATTGGCGACCATTTTGGTCGCCATCTGGAGCCCTGTAAGGGGGAGACAATAGAGAGAGGGAAACAGAGAGGAGACAATGGAGGGAAACGGAGAGAGAGAGGGAAACACAGAAATAAGGGGGAGACAATAGAGGAGAGAGGGAAACGTAGAGCGGGGGAAACAATAGAGGAGAGAGGGAAACAGAAATAAGGGGGGAGACAATAGAGAGGGAAATAGAGGGAGGGAAACGGAGAGAGGGGAAAACAATAGAGGAGAGAGGGAAACACAGAAATAAGGGGGAGACAATAGAGAGAGGGAAACGGAGAGCGGGGGAAACAATAGAGGAGAGGGAAACACAGAAATAAGGGGGGAGACAATAGAGAGGGAAATAGAGGGAGGGAAACGGAGAGAGAGGGAAACACTGAAATAAGGGAGACAATAGAGAGGGAAACAGAGAGGAGACAATAGAGAGAGGGAAACACAGAAATAAGGGGGGAGACAATAGAGAGGGAAATAGAGGGAGGGAAACGGAGAGAGGGAAACACTGAAATAAGGGAGACAATAGAGAGAGGGAAACAGAGAGGAGACTAAATAGAGAGAGGGAAACGGAGAGAGGGAAAAACAGAAATAAGGGGGAGACAATAGAGGGAGGGAAACGGAGAGCGGGGGAAACAATAGAGGAGAGAGGGAAACAGAGAGGAGACAAAAGAGGGAGGGAAACGGAGAGGGGGGGAAACAATAGAGGAGAGAGGGAAACAGAAATAAGGGGGGAGACAATAGAGAGAGGGAAACTGAGAGAGGGGGAAACAATAGAGGAGAGAGGGAAACAGAAATAAGGGGGGAGACAATAGAGAGAGGGAAACGGAGAGCGGGGGAAACAATAGAGGAGAGAGGGAAACACAGAAATAAGGGGGAGACAATAGAGAGGGAAACAGAGGAGACAATGGAGGAAAACGGAGAGAGGGGGAAACAATAGAGGAGAGAGGGAAACACAGAAATAAGGGGGAGACAATAGAGAGGGAAACAGAGAGGAGACAATGGAGGAAAACGGAGAGAGGGGGAAACAATAGAGGAGAGAGGGAAACACAGAAATAAGGGGGGAGACAATAGAGAGGGAAACAGAGAGAGGGTGAAACAATAGAGGAGAGAGGGAAACAGAAATAAGGGGGAGACAGAGAGGGAAACTGAGAGAGGGAAACACTGAAATAAGGGAGACAATAGAGAGAGGGAAACACTGAAATAAGGGAGACAATAGAGAGAGGGAAACAGAGGAGACAATAGAGGGAAACAGAGGGGGAAACAGAGAGGAGACAAAAGAGGGAGGGAAACGGAGAGGGGGGAAACAATAGAGGAGAGAGGGAAACAGAAATAAGGGGGAGACAATAGAGAGGGAAATAGAGGGAGGAAACGGAGAGAGGGGGAAACAATAGAGGAGAGAGGGAAACAGAAATAAGGGGGAGACAATAGAGAGAGGGAAACGGAGACCGGGGGAAACAATAGAGGAGAGAGGGAAACAGAAATAAGGGGGGAGACAATAGAGGGAGGGAAACGGAGAGAGGGAAACAGAAATAAGGGGGAGACAATAGAGTGGGAAACGGAGAGTGGGGGAAACAATAGAGGAGAGAGGGAAACAGAAATAAGGGGGAGACAATAGAGAGAGGGAAACAGGAGACAATGGAGGGAAACGGAGAGAGTGAAACACAGAAATAAGGGGGAGACAATAGAGTGGGAAACGGAGAGTGGGGGAAACAATAGAGGAGAGGGAAACACAGAAATAAGGGGGAGACAATAGAGAGAGGGAAACACAGAAATAAGGGGGAGACAATAGAGAGAGGGAAACAGGAGACAATGGAGGGAAACGGAGAGAGTGAAACACAGAAATAAGGGGGGAGACAATAGAAGGAAAACCGAGAGGAGACAATGGAGGGAAATGGAGAGAGGGGGAAACAATAGAGGAGAGAGGGAAACAGAGAGGGGCAGAGATAATAGAAGGGAAACAGAGGAGACAATGGAGGGAGGGAAACGAGGAGAGGGGGAAACAATAGAGGAGAGAGGGAAACACAGGCGGGAAAGACAATAGAGAGGGAAACGGAGAGAGGGGGAAACAATAGAGGAGAGAGGGGCAGAGACAATAGAGGTAAACAGGAGACAATGGAGGGAGGGAAACAGAGGGGGAAACAATAGAGGAGAGAGGGAAAAATAAATAAATAAGGGGGAGACAATAGAGAGGGAAACAGAAAGGGGCAGAGACAATAGAGAGGGAAACAACGGGGCGGAGACAATAGAGGAGAAATGGAAACAGGGGCGGAGACAATAGAGAGGGAAACAGAGCGGGGCGGAGACAATAGAGGAGAGATGGAAAGAGAGGGGCGGAGACAATAGAGGAGAGAGGGAAACAGAGGATACAATAGAGGGAGTGAAACTGAGAGAGAGGGGTAGAGACAATAGAGAGAGGGAAACACAGAAATGAGGGGGAAAACAATAGAAAGAGGGAAACTTAGAGGGGGGGAAGACAAAAGAGAAAGGGAAACAGAAAGGAGAGAGGGGGAAGACGATAGAGAGGGAAACGGGGGAGGCAATGAAGAGAGGGAAACAAACAGAAAGGGGGAGACAATGGAGAGGGGTAAACGCAGAAAGGAGAGGGTGATAAGGGTGGTCGGAGAAATATATGGGTAATAAAGCACTGGCCCTATTACATAAGGGTGGTCGGGGAATATATCAGTAATAGGACACTGCCCCTATTACATAAGGGTGGTCGGGAATATATCAGTAATAGAACCCTGGCCCTATTAGATAAGGGTGGACGGGGAATATATCAGTAATAAAGCACTGGCCCTATCACATAAGGGTGGTCGGGGGATATATCAGTAATAGGACACTGGCTCTATTACATAAGGGTGGTCGGGGGATATATGAGTAATAGGACACTGGCCCTATTAGATAAGGGTGGTCGGGGAATATATCAGTAATAGAACACTGGCCCTGTTAGATAAGGGTGGTCGGGGAATATATCAGTAATAGGACACTGGCCCTATTACATAAGGGTGGTCGGGGAATATATCAGTAATAGGACACTGGCCCTATTACATAAGGGTGGTCGGGGAATATATCAGTAATAGGACACTGGCCCTATTACATAAGGGTGGTCGGGGAATATATCAGTAATAGAACACTGGCCCTATTACATAAGGGTGGTCGGGGAATATATCAGTAATAGGACACTGGTCCTATTACATAAGGGTGGTCGGGGAATGTATCAGTAATAGGACACTTGCCCTATTAGATAAGAGTGGTCGGGGAAAAGTTGTCGGACACTATTTGTTTCTGAGCTGGAAGAGTCCATTGTGTGGGGGGAGATCTGTGCTGTTCTCTTCCTGGATGCTGGATGATTGTATATATGCAGCAGTGTAATACGAAGATATCTTGTGTAAGGGAAGCTTCACACGTACCGGTTTCGCTGCGTGTTTGCAGTGAAATCCGCTGCGAATCCTGGTACAGTGAAGTTGAATGGGTCACATACCCGCAGCGGAATTTTCATTCCGCTGCCAGTATGTGACTCGGCCCCACAGCCCGAAGCAAACATTACCTGCTCGGCACCGCAGGCGCATGTGAAGCTCCTGGCTCCTGTTGATCCCGATGCAGCTGCTGTGCCAAGCAGGCAATGTTTGCTTCGGGCTGTGGGGCCGGGTCACATACTGGCAGCGGAATGAAAATTCCGCTGCGGGTATGTGACCCATTCAACTACACTGTACCAGTATTTGGCTGCAGACTCTGTGTGAAATCCGCTTCGAATCTGGTACGTGTGAAGCTACCTTTATATAGAGAAGGAGGCGAAGCTATTAGTAGTGTAGCCGTAACCTCTGTCCTCAGTGTTTTCTCTCTGGGTGAAGATTGTGTTTTTCTTCACTGTGCTATGGCTGCAGCAGGCTGTGTGTATGTGTGCTATGGCTGCAGCAGGCTGTGTGTATGTGTGCTATGGCTGCAGCAGGCTGTGTGTGTGTGTGTGTGTGTGTGTGTGCGTTATGAATGCAGCAGGCTGTGTGTGTGCTTTAAGTACAGCAGGCTGTGTGTGTGTGCTTTAAGTACAGCAGGCTGTGTGTGTGCGCTATAACTACAGCAGGCTGTGTGTGTGCGTGCTATGGCTGCAGCAGGCTGTGTGTGTGTGCTATGAATGCAGCAGGCTGTGTGTGTGTGCTATAACTACAGCAGGCTGTGTGTGTGCGCTATGGCTGCAGCAGGCTGTGTGTGTGCGCGCCCTATGAATGCAGCAGGCTGTGTGTGTGCGCTATGGCTGCAGCAGGCTGTGTGTGTGTGCGCGCCCTATGAATGCAGCAGGCTGTGTGTGTGCTATGACTGCAGCAGGCTGTGTGTGTGTGTGTGTGCGCGCGCTATGGCTGCAGCAGGTTGTGTGCGCTATGACTGCAGCTGTGTATGTGTGCTATGGCTGCAGCAGGCTGTGTGTGTGTGTGCTATGGCTGCAGCAGGCTGTGTGTGTGCTATGGCTGCAGCAGGCTGTGTGTGTGTGTGTGTGTGTATGTACTATGGCTGCAGCAGGCTGTGTGTATGTGTGCTATGGCTGCAGCAGGCTGTGTGTGTGTGTGCTATGGCTGCAGCAGGCTGTGTGTGTGTGTGTGCTATGGCTGCAGCAGGCTGTGTGTGTGTGTGCGTGCTATGGCTGCAGCAGGCTGTGTGTGTGTGCTATGGCTGCAGCAAGCTGTGTGTGTGTGTGCTATGGCTGCAGCAAGCTGTGTGTGTGCGTGCTATGGCTGCAGCAAGCTGTGTGTGTGCTATGGGATCATATTAAAGAAGTCCTATTTACCCCTCCCTGTGCCCCCGCAGTGCAACGTCACAGCTTATGGCCCCCCGCCAAGCTCCCGATCAGTGAGTGAGGCAGGACACAGCTGTAGTCACTGACTGGCTGAGTGGGTAGTTCCTGTGGGGCCGTAATGATTCGGGAGCGTGGATGATGACACAGAGCTGATAGATCTGGACCTATGGCTGACTTCTGTATATCACTATGTGTGACCTCTCTCTATATCACTGTGTGACCCCTCTCTATATCACTATGTGTGACCCCTCTCTATATCACTATGTGTGACCTCTCTCTATATCACTATGTGTGACCTCTCTCTATATCACTATGTGTGACCTCTCTCTATATCACTATGTGTGACCCCTCTCTATATCACTATGTGTGACCTCTCTATATCACTGTGTGACCCCTCTATATCACTATGTGTGACCTCTCTATATCACTGTGTGACCCCTCTCTATATCACTATGTGTGACCCCTCTCTATATCACTATGTGTGACCCCTCTATATCACTATGTGTGACCTCTCTCTATATCACTATGTGTGACCTCTCTCTATATCACTGTGTGTGACCTCTCTATATCACTGTGTGTGACCCCTCTATATCACTATATGTGACCCCTCTCTATATCACTGTGTGACCCCTCTCTATATCACTGTGTGACCCCTCTCTATATCACTATGTGTGACCTCTCTCTATATCACTATGTGTGACCTCTCTCTATATCACTATGTGTGACCCCCTGTATATCACTGTGTGTGACCCCCTGTATATCACTATGTGTGACCCCCTGTATATCACTATGTGTGACCCCCTGTATATCACTATGTGTGACCCCCTGTATATCACTATGTGTGACCCCCTGTATATCACTATGTGTGACCCCCTGTATATCACTGTGACTGTGTAACTGTGGCCAGTTATGGAGGAGCCGGAGCGTGATAATAACTCCCCGGGGTGTGACCGGCCAGTTATGGAGGACCCGGAGTGTGATAATAACCCCCCGGGGTGTGAGCGGCCAGTTATGGAGGAGCCGGAGTGTGATAATAACCCCCCGGGGTGTGACCGGCCAGTTATGGGGGAGCCGGAGTGTGATAATAACCCCCCGGGGTGTGAGCGGCCAGTTATGGAGGAGCCGCAGTGTGATAATAACTCCCCGGGGTGTGAGCGGCCAGTTATGGAGGAGCCGGAGTGTGATAATAACCCCCCGGGGTGTGACCGGCCAGTTATGGAGGAGCCGGAGTGTGATAATAACCCCCGGGGTGTGAGCGGCCAGTTATGGAGGAGCCGGAGTGTGATAATAACCCCCCGGGGTGTGACCGGCCAGTTATGGGGAAGCCGGAGTGTGATAATAACTCCCCGGGGTGTGAGCGGCCAGTTATGGAGGAGCCGGAGTGTGATAATAACCCCCCGGGGTGTGAGCGGCCAGTTATGGAGGAGCCGGAGTGTGATAATAACCCCCCGGGGTGTGAGCGGCCAGTTATGGAGGAGCCGGAGTGTGATAATAACCCCCCGGGGTGTGAGCGGCCAGTTATGGAGGAGCCGGAGTGTGATAATAACTCCCCGGGGTGTGAGCGGCCAGTTATGGAGGAGCCGGAGTGTGATAATAACTCCCGGGGTGTGAGCGGCCAGTTATGGAGGAGCCGGAGTGTGATAATAACTCCCCGGGGTGTGAGCGGCCAATTATGGAGGAGCCGGAGTGTGATAATAACCCCCCGGGGTGTGAGCGGCCAGTTATGGAGGAGCCGGAGTGTGATAATAATACCCCGGGGTGTGAGCGGCCAGTTATGGAGGAGCCGGAGTGTGATAATAACCCCCCGGGGTGTGAGCGGCCAGTTATGGGGAAGCCGGAGTGTGATAATAACCCCCCGGGGTGTGAGCGGCCAGTTATGGAGGAGCCGGAGTGTGATAATAACTCCCGGGGTGTGAGCGGCCAGTTATGGAGGAGCCGGAGTGTGATAATAACCCCCCGGGGTGTGAGCGGCCAGTTATGGAGGAGCCGGAGTGTGATAATAACTCCCGGGGTGTGAGCGGCCAGTTATGGAGGAGCCGGAGTGTGATAATAACCCCCCGGGGTGTTACTGGCCAGTTATGGAGGAGCCGGAGTGTGAGTCTGAGCTGTGGCTTACCGACTACACAGCCCTGATTCCCGGGTCTTGGCGGTGTTCGGTGGAAAACGGGCACCCAGGCTTCAGGGGCATCCAAAAATCATCCCCAATAGTAGGATAGGATAGTTCAGCAGGTAGTGGGGCGATCCAGGGGCCACAATTTGGATAAAACCCCTTTCTTTGGCACTTCTGAGCAGGAGTTGATGTCGAGCGCTTTCTCTCTGCTCTGTGTAGTATATTTATATTCAGACCATTATGTATTAGACCATTTTTATTCTACCCCTTTAGGTTTTTCTGTAAGACTTCGGACTCAATGACCGATTCTGTAGAGGTCAAAAAGGACAAGGACAAGGGAGGCCACAGTGAGTACGAGGTGTCCAGAGCAACAAACACGGAAATAGCAGGAGATGGCAAGAAACCTTATAACCAAGAGAAGAGTCCAACTCCATCCCCCGAGTCTACCACCAGCAACAAGAAGTCCTCCTCTGCTTCACTTCTAAACCCAAGAAACTGCTTCAGCTGGTCAGGACATCTGTCCTCGGGTGGCCCCCAGAACCCCCTCTCCCCTTCTCTGCTGTCCTCGGGCGGCCCCCAGAACCCCCTCTCCCCTTCTCTGCTGTCCTCGGGCGGCCCCCAGAACCCCCTCTCCCCTTCTCTGCTGTCCTCGGGCGGCCCCCAGAACCCCCTCTCCCCTTCTCTGCTGTCCTCGGGCGGCCCCCAGAACCCCCTCTCCCCTTCTCTGCTGTCCTCGGGCGGCCCCCAGAACCCCCTCTCCCCTTCTCTGCTGTCCCTCAGACGGTTTCACAGAACTAAAAATGTGTTGAAGTCAAACGCTGAAGACAAGTTGGATTTATTGGATAGACACATGGGTGCTGGGGCCCCGACCAGCCCGATCCTGACCTCCTCTGAAAATAAAAGTAAATTGTCCATGGTTGAGATTGAAGACTTAAGCCCAGAAGTAAGAAGGAATAATCCCTTACTTTGTGTATATATAATTGATCACGCACAGTACTACACGGTGTATATCAGTTGTCGTTGTGTCGCTGACCTTTGCTGTTTTCTATGTCCAGGAGTCTCCGATGATGGATGAATCTCTGCATGAACTTAGCATAAAAGTGTCTCCTGCACATCAAACAGCGGTTCCGGAGCCGCGGCCAATCACAAAGGTTAAGGTAACATTTCAGTGCACAATCTGATCGTTCAGGACATCGTCCGCCATCATGTTTGGTGTTTATGTGACTGAACATAGCTTACAATGGAAATTTTAAATGCCCTATACTGCTCCCACCACCATTTACTGCCGTCTGCCCACCATTGGTTGTCCCCAGCATATATTGTTTCCTCCTGTGCAGGCCCCTAGACCTGGCTCCCATCGCTCCAAATAACTGTACTGAAGGTTGGCCTAGTTTAGTTAGTTTGCTGAGTGTATAGCGTCTCTGTGCCTCAGTATCAGGTGTTTAGTGTTTCAGTGCTGAGTATATAGCGTCTCTGTGCCTCAGTATCAGGTGTTTAGTGTTTCAGTGCTGAGTATATAGCGTCTCTGTGCCTCAGTATCAGGTGTTTAGTGTTTCAGTGCTGAGTATATAGCGTTTCTGTGCCTCAAACCCCTATTACACAGGGTGACATAGAGGAGCAAACGAGCGCTGTCATCGCTCGTTTGCTCCTCGTTCCCTGCCGGCGCTATTACACACGCCGGCAGCGAGTGGGTAAGTGCAGGGGAGGCTACAGGGGGGCTGCCCAGGTGATCGCTAGATTGTCCAGGCAGCCCATAGAGGATAGCCGCGGCCTGCTGCCTCCTATTCCACGGAGTGACGGTAGCAGATTGTTGCTATTACAGTTGTTTGTCTTTTAACATGTTGAAAGACAAACGACAGCAACTATCAGCAGACATCGTTCGTGACAGCTGATCGTTGCCTTCTTTTACACAGGACGATTATCGGCCGTAATGGTCGATAATCTTTCCATGTAATGGGGCCTTCAGTATCAGGTGTTTAGTGTTTCAGTGCTGAGTGTATAGAGTCTCGGTGTTCAGTATTTAGCACCTCAGTATCGCGTGTTTCAATGTCAGGTGTTTATTGCTCTGCTTTGTTGTAGGTGTCTGGACTTCTTAAACCCAAGAGTGTGGATACACGTTCGTGCTCAAAACTGAAACCTTTGGCACCTGCCAAAGCGAGTGGTCTGAGAAGCAAGGGAAGAGAGGTGCGAAACAACGAGAACCGCCCCGGGCTGCAGGCGACCATCAGTGACCTGTGGAGGAACTTTAGCTTCAAGAAGCCAGAGCCCATGATGTGACACAGGTTGGCCTGGACATGGCAAGGAAAACACCTGGCATTAGAGTCTCGTATAAGGACGTGACTGGCTTGGGATCCCATGTGGATGGTCCTCTGGATGTTTCTCCTATCTGGATTCGTTTTATAGAACCTGTTGCGTTATAACACGTGTGATGGAGACGCCGCTCCTGCATCGGTCACTTTACCAGTTGATTTGAATGTACTATATCTGCTGCTCCGTCACAATGTATCGGTCAGTTTAATGGCCGGTCTCGTTTAGGTGGTAAGCACATTGAGCTCTGTATGCATCAAGATGGCGGCACAGTCTGAACATGTTGGAAGGTTATGGCAGTGGAGTCTTGAGTGGATGAAAGTGAAGGAAAAGTAAAAACCGTTTTGCCTCCCAGCATCCTCAGCTGCACAGGGATAGTGCTGTAAATGGTGGTCTGTTCTCCACACTGCATTGATGTGGAGGCCATTGCCTGCCGCGCTTACAGCCTTGAAGTCAACTTCCACCTTTTAACACCATGTCTTCTGTGCTGATGATTTTAAAGGGGTTATTCAGGAATAGAAAAATCTAGCGGTTATCTTCTGAATGGCGCCCCCCTGTTCTCAGGTGGTGTGTGGCATTACTCAGCTTTTCACGTCAATGGCCCTAAGCTTCAATACTAGACACAAACAAGGGTCAGGCGTGGCGCTCTATTAAGATAGTGTTTTTTCTTCTTTCTCCTGGATAATCCTTTTAATATATCCTTTATAGCAGTCAGCTGTGATTTTCTGTTACAAAGCTCCAAATCCCCTGCATGGACAGATTCTAGCGAGTATAACTGTATAGCGGTGGCGTCCACCATGGGTCACCAGCATCTCATTCTTTATGTGTCTATACAGGGAAGGGATATGGAGCTCTGACTATTACAACCCTTACAGGCCTATATATACAGTGGTGGGAAAAAGTATTTGCCCCCTTCCTGATCTCAATCTTTTGGATGGTTGTCACACCAAAATGTTTCAGATCACCAAATAAAAGTAAATATAACAGAACACAAGGAATCTCCCACAATGCAGTCTGTAAACAGGGCCCTGTGTGAAAAAGTAATTGCCCCCTAAGCCTCATAACTGGTTGGGCCGCCCCCTAGGAGCAACAAGTGTAATGACTGACAGGGAGTCTATGACATTGCTCTAGAGGAGTTTTAGTGGCTCATCTTTGCAGAATTTATGTAATTCATACATTTAAAGGGTTTCTGAGCATGAATCGCTTTAAGGTCAGCCACAGCATCTCCATGCGATTAAGGTCAGGACTTTGACTAGGCCTCTCCAGAGTCTTCATTTTGGTTTGTCTCATCAACCCACAAAGCCTTCTCCCAATGTCTTGGGGATCGCCAAGATGTATTCTGGACTTCTGCTACTAACAAGGAGAAAGTCAGGCCATCTGTTCATGACCTCAAGCTAAAGCGCACTCTGGATATACAGGAGTGCAATGATCCAGTACACCCCAGCAAGTCCGCCTCTAAATGGCTTAAAAAACAAAACCAAAGGAAGACTGGAGCAGCCTAGTCAAAGTCCTGACCTTGATCGGATGGAGATGCTGTGGCCTGACCTTAAAGTGTCCCTGTCGTTATAACTTTTAAAATCTAAATGAACAGTAGATGTGATATAAAGCAAATTTGCAATTTACATTCATTATTTGTTTGTTGACATCATGCTGTAAAACAAAGCTGAACTTACCAGAAATCCAGGTCCAGTCTCCTGAAGGCAGCTATATATACTGTATCCAGGTCCAGTCTCCGGAAGGCAGCTATATAACAGCTATACTTACTGTATCCAGGTCTAGTCTCCTGAAGGCTACTATATACCAGCTATACTTACTGTATCCAGGTCCAGTCTCCGGAAGGCAGCTATATAACAGCTATACTTACTGTATCCAGGTCTAGTCTCCTGAAGGCTACTATATACCAGCTATACTTACTGTATCCAGGTCCAGTCCCCTGAAGGCAGCTATATAACAGCTGTACTTACTGTATCCAGGTCCAGTCTCCTGATGGCTGCTATATAACAGCTATACTTACTGTATCCAGGTCCAGTCTCCTGAAGGCGGCTATATACCATCTATACTTACTGTATGCAGGACCAGTCTCCTAAAGGCTGCTATATAACAGCTGTACTTACTGTATCCAGGTCCAGACTCCTAAAGGCTGCTATATAACAGCTATACTTACTGTATCCAGGTCCAGTCTCCATAAGGCTGCTATATACCATCTATACTTACTGTATCCAGGTCGTCTCCTGACTGCTATATAACAGCTATACTTACTGTATCCAGGTCCAGTCTCCAGAAGGCAGCTATATAACAGCTATACTTACTGTATCCAGGTCCAGTCTCCTGAAGGCTGCTATATACATCTATACTTACTGTATCCAGATCCAGTCTCCTGACTGCTATATAACAGCTGTACTTACTGTATCCAGGTCCAGTCTCCTGAAGGCAGCTATATAACAGCTATACTTACTGTATCCAGGTCCAGTCTCCTGATGACAGCTATATAACAGCTATACTTACTGTATCCAGGTCCAGTCTCCTGAAGGCAGCTATATAACCGCTATACTTACTGTATCCAGGTCCAGTCTCCTGAAGGCGGCTATATACCATCTATACTTACTGTATGCAGGACCAGTCTCCTAAAGGCTGCTATATAACAGCTATACTTACTGTATCCAGGTCCAGTCTCCTGAAGGCAGCTATATAACAGCTATACTTACTGTATCCAGGTCCAGTCTCCTGACTGCTATATAACAGCTATACTTACTGTATCCAGGTCCAGTCTCCTGAAGGCTGCTATATAACAGCTATACTTACTATATCCAGGTCCAGTCTCCTGAAGGCTGCTATATAACAGCTGTACTTACTGTATCCAGGTCCAGTCTCCTGAAGGCAGCTATATAACAGCTATACTTACTGTATCCAGGTCCAATCTCCTGAAGGCAGCTATATAACAGCTATACTTACTGTATCCAGGTCCAGTCTCCTATATAACAGCTATACTTACTGTATCCAGGTCCAGTCTCCTGAAGGCAGCTATATAACAGCTGTACTTACTGTATCCAGGTCCAGTCTCCAGAAGGCTGCTATATAACAGCTATACTTACTGTATCCAGGTCCAGTCTCCTGAAGGCAGCTATATATACTGTATCCAGGTCCAGTCTCCTGACTGCTATATAACAGCTGTACTTACTGTATCCAGGTCCAGTCTCCAGAAGGCTGCTATATACCAGCTATACTTACTGTATCCAGGTCCAGTCTCCAGAAGGCTGCTATATACCAGCTATACTTACTGTATCCAGGTCCAGTCTCCTGAAGGCTGCTATATAACAGCTATACTTACTATATCCAGGTCCAGTCTCCTGAAGGCTGCTATATAACAGCTGTACTTACTGTATCCAGGTCCAGTCTCCTGAAGGCAGCTATATAACAGCTATACTTACTGTATCCAGGTCCAATCTCCTGAAGGCAGCTATATAACAGCTATACTTACTGTATCCAGGTCCAGTCTCCTATATAACAGCTATACTTACTGTATCCAGGTCCAGTCTCCTGAAGGCAGCTATATAACAGCTGTACTTACTGTATCCAGGTCCAGTCTCCAGAAGGCTGCTATATACCAGCTATACTTACTGTATCCAGGTCCAGTCTCCTGAAGGCAGCTATATATACTGTATCCAGGTCCAGTCTCCTGACTGCTATATAACAGCTGTACTTACTGTATCCAGGTCCAGTCTCCAGAAGGCTGCTATATACCAGCTATACTTACTGTATCCAGGTCCAGTCTCCAGAAGGCTGCTATATACCAGCTATACTTACTGTATCCAGGTCCAGTCTCCTGAAGGCAGCTATATACCAGCTATACTTACTGTATCCAGGTCCAGTCTCCTGAAGGCAGATTTTCTGACTTGTGCTGGTTGAAAAAAACAGACTAAGGTTACAAACCCACTTGCCGGATCTGCAGCGAGTCTCCTTGCTGCGTTTTTGCAGGGAGACTCGCTGCAGATCCCGGCCCTATACTTTCAATAGCAGAGAAACTCGCAGCAGGGATGTACATCCTGCTGCGATTTTGTCTGCAGCCCGCCCCATTAACCCCCCGGCCGCCGGACATTATACATTACCCGGTCCCCGTTCCTGCTTGCTTCGGGGCTCCCGGTGTCTTCACGGCCCGCCCGGCCAATCAGTGCGCTGCGGTGGGGCAGCGCACTGATTGGCCGGGCGGAACGTGCCTGGAGCCGCTGAAGCAAGCAGGAGCCGGGATCAGGTAATGTATATCCTGCCCGCCCCCTGCAGCCCCGATCGCCCCCAGCCCCCGGCCGCATGATCGCCCGCTGACCCCGGCCGCACGATCGCCTGCAGCCCCCGGCCGCATGATCGCCCGCAGCCCCCGACTGCACGATCACCCGCTGGGGGCGATCGTGCGGCCGGGGGCTGCGATGCTGGGGGCGATCGTGCGGCTGGGGGCGATCGTGCAGCTGGGGGCGATATACATTACCTGATCCCGGCTCCTGCTTGCTTCAGCAGCTCCCGGCACGTTCCGCCCGGCCAATCAGTGCGCTGCCCCGCCGCAGCGCACTGATTGGCCGGGCGGGCCGTGAAGACACCGGGAGCCCCGAAGCAAGCAGGAACGGGGACCGGGTAATGTATAATGTCCGGCGGCCGGGGGGTTAATGGGGCGGGCTACAGACAAAATCGCAGCAGGGATGTACATCCCTGCTGCGAGTTTCTCTGCTATTGAAAGTATAGGGCCGGGATCTGCAGCGAGTCTCCCTGCAAAAACGCAGCAAGGAGACTCGCTGCAGATCCGGCAAGTGGGTTTGTAACCTAAAGATAGGAATTTCGGCCAGTACAGTCCTGGCTCAATGTGTCCGTCAATCACATGACGGCCTTCTCTCTGTGAGCGCTCAGATGGCCTGGGATACGCGGGACTTTGTTTTTTGAGGGGAAAAAAGTCAGAAAACAGGAAGTACCGTGTTAGTAATGAATGTAAATTGCAAACTTGCTTTATATCACATCGACTGCAAATTTAGATTTCTCACACGTACCAACTCGCAGCTTCTTTTCAGCAGAAAATCCGCATGGTACAAATAAACGCACATAATACGCTGCTGAGGGAATACATTGCCATTAAGTTACATAGTAATCATTATCGCACCGGATTACATTGCAATAAACTCGCAGCGTGAAATCTGCGAGTCGGTAGGTGTGAAGGCTCCCTTAAAGTTATAGCGACAGCCACACTTTAGAGTGGTTCCTGCTCAGAAACCCTTTAATGTGTGAATTACAGCAATTCTGTAAAGATGGGCGACCAAAACTCCTCTAGAGCAATGTCCTAGACTCCCTGTCAGTCATTACACTTGTTGCTGCTAGGGGGCGGCCCAACCAGTTAGAGGGTTAGGGGGCAATTACTTTTTCACACAGGGCGCTTTAGGTTTCGCTTCCTTTACAGACTGCATTGTGGGATTCCTTGTCTTCTGTTATATTCAAACTTATTTGGTGATCTACAACATTTAGGTGTGACAACCATCCAAAAGATTGAGATCAGGAAGGGGGCAAATACTTTTTCACACCAACGTGTCGTATATCAGGCCCCTTTATTAATCACACATGGCCAAGGGTTGTATCTGGTCCCTTTAGGATTGGATACGGCCATGTTAGGGTTGTATCTGGTCCCTTTAGGATCGGATACAACATGTAAGGGTTGTATCTAGTCCCTTTAGGATTGGATACGGCCATGTTAGGGTTGTATCTGGTCCCTTTAGGATTGGATACGGCCATGTTAGGGTTGTATCTAGTCCCTTTAGGATTGGATACGGCCATGTTAGGGTTGTATCTAGTCCCTTTAGGATTGGATACGGCCATGTTAGGGTTGTATCTGCTCCCTTTAGGATTGGATACAGCATGTAAGGGTTGTATCTAGTCCCTTTAGGATTGGATACAGCATGTAAGGGTTGTATCTGGTCCCTTTAGGATTGGATACGGCCATGTTAGGGTTGTATCTAGTCCCTTTAGGATCGGATACAGCATGTAAGGGTTGTATCTGGTCCCTTTAGGATACGGCCATGTTAGGGTTGTATCTAGTCCCTTTAGGATCGGATACAGCATGTAAGGGTTGTATCTGGTCCCTTTAGGATTGGATACGGCCATGTTAGGGTTGTATCTAGTCCCTTTAGGATTGGATACGGCCATGTTAGGGTTGTATCTAGTCCCTTTAGGATTGGATACGGCCATGTTAGGGTTGTATCTAGTCCCTTTAGGATTGGATACGGCCATGTTAGGGTTGTATCTAGTCCCTTTAGGATTGGATATGGCCATGTTAGGGTTGTATCTAGTCCCTTTAGGATTGGATACGGCCATGTTAGGGTTGTATCTAGTCCCTTTAGGATTGGATACGGCCATGTTAGGGTTGTATCTAGTCCCTTTAGGATTGGATATGGCCATGTTAGGGTTGTATCTAGTCCCTTTAGGATCGGATACGGCCATGTTAGGGTTGTATCTGGTCCCTTTAGGATTGGATACGGCCATGTTAGGGTTGTATCTAGTCCCTTTAGGATTGGATACGGCCATGTTAGGGTTGTATCTAGTCCCTTTAGGATTGGATACGGCCATGTTAGGGTTGTATCTGGTCCCTTTGCTGTTGATTTAGGCTTTATAGTCCTGGGAGATTGTATTTTGATGTTCTTAGGTTATAACATATGGCGTTTGTCTTATTGGCTTGTATATATTATGTAGGTTGGGTTATATTTGTCTTTTTTCTAGAACCTTTGTGTAGACAATAAATGAGTTGAGTCCTGTTTATTCCGCTCATACTTGTATTCTGGGCTTATGATATGTGAAGCTTTCGGCTGGTTTTCCTTTGGTCACCAGCTGACTCTATAGCCTAATGCTTGTTAGGTTGTCTTTAGGGCCCAAGACTATAAAAAAGGCTATTAAACTACTCTGCCCTAGATCATTCCGGCCTACTTAGATAATAGGGGACCTAGATGATAACCTACTTAGATGATAGGCTGGAATGATCTAGGGCAGAGTAGATTTATATTCATGTTTCCCAGGGAGCAATGCACCTAGGATGTCACTGCATTGGGCGCTTTAACCAGCAGCCGTCCGTGTTATCTTTGGCTGGTCTCCCTCCGATCAGTGATCTGTTTGTCTTATAGAGTACATTTATAGCCTGTTTTATAGTCTATATCTAACAATCATCAGGCTATAGAGACAGCAGGTACAAAGCCAAACACAATGTTTCTGCTCCTGGTGGGGGTAGGGTCTGATTTGACCTGCTAGAAGATTTGGACGAGGTTATCAATGGATGAAAAACCGTTTTCTGGGATACAAGAGTTACACATTTTTGCACCACATGGCTTTTTCTTAATCGGGCTGATATGGTTCCCTGAACCGCTGTATACAGCTCCGGCAGCACGTACCAGCCGCGGCTGCAACCTGAGCTATATTCCCTGAAAAAAAAGGGCTTTAATCCCCCGGGCTTGTGACAGGCAACGGCGGCGAGGTAGTTATCTGGGCGGCTCCCTGTCCGTATCTAGTCACCGCCCTCAGAGGGATGATTGACAGGCAGAGAGGCTTGTAAAGGACCTCTGCCTGTCGTGACTAGACACGAGTTGGGGATGCCCAGATCAGGGCTGTGGAGTCGGAGTTGGAGCTAGTCTTACCTGGAGTTAGTCAGAGCTAGCTTTGGCTGGAGTCGGAGTCTGAGTTGGAAAAAAATGTTCCGACTGCAGCTTTAAAAAAAATCTTTAAAAAATGTAGAATTGAATTTTGATATGAATTTTAACATTCTAATTGGACACTGGCCCTATTACATAAGGGTGGTCGGGGGATATATCAGTAATAGGACACTGGCCCTATTAGATAAGGGTGGTCGGGGAATATATCAGTAATAGGACACTGGCCCTATTACATAAGGGTGGTCGGGGAATATATCAGTAATAGGACACTGGCCCTATTACATAAGGGTGGTCGGGGGATATATCAGTAATAGGACACTGGCCCTATTACATAAGGGTGGTCGGGGAATATATCAGTAATAGGACACTGGCCCTATTACATAAGGGTGGTCGGGGAATATATCAGTAATAGGACACTGGCCCTATTACATAAGGGTGGTCGGGGGATATATCAGTAATAGGACACTGACCCTATTAGATAAGGGTGGTCGGGGAATATATCAGTAATAGGACACTGGCCCTATTACATAAGGGTGGTCGGGGGATATATCAGTAATAGGACACTGGCCCTATTACATAAGGGTGGTCGGGGAATATATCAGTAATAGGACACTGGCCCTATTACATAAGGGTGGTCGGGGGATATATCAGTAGTAGGACACTGACCCTATTAGATAAGGGTGGTCGGGGGATATATCAGTAGTAGGACACTGGCCCTATTAGATAAGGGTGGTCGGGGGATATATCAGTAATAGGACACTGGCCCTATTAGATAAGGGTGGTCGGGGGATATATCAGTAATAGGACACTGGCCCTATTAGATAAGGGTGGTCGGGGGATATATCAGTAATAGGACACTGGCCCTATTAGATAAGGGTGGTCGGGGGATATATCAGTAATAGGACACTGGCCCTATTACATAAGGGTGGTCGGGGAATATATCAGTAATTGGACACTGGCCCTATTACATAAGGGTGGTCGGGGAATATATCAGTAATAGGACACTGGCCCTATTACATAAGGGTGGTCGGGGAATATAGCAGTAATTGGACACTGGCCCTATTACATAAGGGTGGTCGGGGAATATATCAGTAATAGGACACTGGCCCTATTACATAAGGGTGGTCGGGGGATATATCAGTAATAGGACACTGGCCCTATTACATAAGGGTGGTCGGGGAATATATCATTAATAGGACACTTGCCCTATTACATAAGGGTGGTCGGGGGATATATCAGTAATAGGACACTGGCCCTATTACATAAGGGTGGTCGGGGAAAAGTTGTTGGTCACTATTTGCCAGTTTGTTTCTGAGCAGGAAGAGTCCATTGTGTGTTTGTGTGGGGGGAGATCTGTGCTGTTCTCTTCCTGGATGCTGGATGACTGTATATGAGCAGCAGTGTAATATGGAGATATCCTGTGTAATATAGAGGAGAAGGAGGAGACATAAGTAGTGTAGCTGTAACCTCTGTCCTGTGGGGTTTTCTCTCTGCGAGAAGATTGTGTGTTTTAATTCAGTGTTTAATGGCTGCAGCAGGCTGTGTGTGTGTGTGTGTGTGTGCGCGCGCGTGTGAGCTATGGCTGCAGCAGGCTGTGTGTATGTGTGCTATGGCTGCAGCAAGCTGTGTGTGTGTGTGTGTGCACACTATGGCTGCAGCAAGCTGTGTGTATGTGTGCTATGGCTGCAGCAAGCTGTGTGTGTGTGTGTGTGCACACTATGGCTGCAGCAGGCTGTGTGTATGTGTGCGTTCTATTGCGTGCCCCCTCAGTGACCTTCTATATCACTATGTGTGACCCCCTGTATATCACTATGGCTGACCTCTATATTACAGGGATCTGGCAGTGTTAGCAGTGTTTCTTTAAGTCTGGTGAATATTTAGTTAGAAACATAGAAGATGTCAGCAGGAAGAGACCACCTGCTCCATCTAGTCTAGTTGTGAGTAGTTCAGGACATGGAGGCTGGAGACTGGCTGCACCCACTGCACACACAGGAGAAGCTGCTGTATATACAGTATATATTCCCTCAGAAGTCTCCCCAGGATCATGTAGGACATTAGGGAGAAGCTACTGAGCCGGTGTGATAGATAACCCCCTGGTATATGACCGGCCATTTATCAAGGAGCAGGAGGCCGAGTCGGAATCGGTCCTGATAAAATTCAGGAGTCAGAGTTGCAGCTGCGGCTTACCGACTCCACAGCCCTGGCCCAGATGACTACCTCTCCGCCGCAGCATGTCACGCACCCGGGGGATTAAAGTTCTTTTGTTCGGGTATACAGCTGCAGCCGCGGCCGGTACAGCTGCTGTAGGAGCTGTATACAGCAGTTCAGGGAACCATATTAGCCCGATTGGGCTGATTGGTTCCCTTTAAAAACCAAGAGAGATTTATTAGGAAGCCAGCAGCAATGCGTCTACTCCAGCACACCTGTGTGCTTAGCCGATAGCCGCCCCATGTAATAGAGCACTGACAGACCAATATCACAGGAAAAATACTGAAATTAAACTGTAACGTTTGAACACGGCCTAACTGGCCCAGCGATCGGCCAACAAACCTAGCCAAAGGATTCTCCTTTTTCAGCCTCCACCTGCTTATCAAGAATTGGATTGCAGCTGCTGACCCATCATTGCTATTACAAATATCCAGTTATCACATTTCCAGTTGTGAGGACATTGCTATGTGTACACAAAGTACAATCAGATCAATTACTGTGAACATGTCTTATATTTAGCTACTGCATGTTGCTAGAGAAATCTATTTACTTGGGAATCATTGTGTGATCGCCAGGGCCAGCTGTCATATTGTCATTGCTGGCTGTCATTGTGTGATTGCTGGTGCTGGCCATCATTGTGTGATTGCTGGTGCTGGCCATCATTGTGTGATTGCTGGTGCTGGCTATCATTGTGTGATCGCCAGGACAAGCTGTCATATTGTCATTGCTGGCTATCATTGTGTGATCGTCAGGACCAGCTGTCATATTGTCATTGCTGGCCATCATTGTGTGATTGCTGGTGCTGGCTATCATTGTGTGATTGCTGGTGCTGGCTATCATTGTGTGATCGTCAGGACTAGCCATCATTGGGTGATTACTTGGCGGTGGTCCCCTTTCCCCCCACCCGTACAGGCTGATAAAAAACAAAACTTAACTCACCTGACAACGCGCTCCCACGTTGATCCTCACTCCTTCGGTCTGTCCGCGGCTGCCGGGGGTGTCGCGTCTTATCCCCGGCAGCGCACGCATCCCAGAGCTCCCTGCGCGCCGGAACCGGAAGTCAGGGCCCAAGGCGCGCAGGGAGCTCTGGGATGCGCGCGCTGCCGGGGATAAAACGCGACATCCCCGGCAGCTGCGCAGCAGCCGGGGGAAGACAGAGTCGGACTCTTGTGACCGCAAGCAAAACAATGCTTGCGGTCACAAGAGTCATTGAAAGGGAGGGCCTTGCGGGGCCCTGAGGGCCCCCCTTTGTGGCGGGCCTGGTCGCGGCGGCGACCCCCGCGACCACGGTGGCTACGCCACTGCTTCTGTCCCTCCATGATGACGTCACAGAGCTGGCAAGTGGGTGTTACAGACCTTCTGTCCCTCCATGATGATGTCACAGAGCTGGTGGATGTTACAGACTTTCTGTCCATCCATGATGATGTCACAGAGCTGGTGGGTGGGTGTTATAGACCTTCTGCCACTCCATAATGACATCACAGAGCTGGTGGATGTTACAGACCTTCTGTCCCTCCATGATGACGTCACAGAGCTGGTGGGTGGGTGGATGTTACAGACCTTCTGTCCCTCCATGATGACGTCACAGAGCTGGTGGGTGGGTGGGTGTTACAGACCTTCTGTCCCTCCATAATGACATCACAGAGCTGGTGGGTGGGTGTTACAGACCTTCTGTCCCTCCATGATGATGTCACAGAGCTGGTGGATGTTACAGACCTTCTGTCCCTCCATAATGACATCACAGAGCTGGTGGATGTTACAGACCTTCTGTCCCTCCATAATGACATCACAGAGCTGGTGGGTGGGTGTTATAGACCTTCTGTCCCTCCATGATGATGTCACAGAGCTGGTGGGTGTTACAGACCTTCTGCCACTCCATAATGACATCACAGAGCTGGTGAATGTTACAGACCTTCTGCCACTCCATAATGACATCACAGAGCTGGTGGATGTTACAGACCTTCTGTCCCTCCATGATGACATCACAGAGCTGGTGGATGTTACAGATCTTCTGTCCCTTCATAATGACATCACAGAGCTGGTGGATGTTACAGACCTTCTGTCCCTCCATAATGACATCACAGAGCTGGTGGATGTTACAGACCTTCTGTCCCTCCATAATGACATCACAGAGCTGGTGGGTGGGTGTTATAGACCTTCTGCCACTCCATAATGACATCACAGATGTAACCGGTTGCTTTTGATAATAGTCGGAGAAGGCCATAACCACACAGATTTATAGAAAAATAAGAGATTTATTACAGAAAACAATACTTAGCTGCAGTTACAGATGGTACAGATGCATAGATGTTCCTTCCACAATGAGATGGGGAGCCCCATTGTATATTATGGACTAATATACACCCATTTCCCTCGATGACCTCCAGGGTGCTGGGCACCTTCCATCCATGGTCCCAGCTGAGGCTGACTAGAAGCTACATACCCCCTGACCTGTATAGTAAGTTTGGGTGGGGGGTGATGTGCTTCCAGAAATGTCTATGTAGACCACTGATCACCATGGATGGAAGTTTCCCAGGCTTTGTACATGTTTATCAAGCAAAATGTGGTTGTACAATTACAGCTACATGCATTTGGGCAATAACAACAACTGTGTCCTCCAATGGTGACACTACTGGGGAGGTTTATGGCCGAACAGTTGACATAACAATACATCTACCTATTCCCATGCACATAGCTAAATACAAACCAACCCCACTTACACAGCCAGCTAAGATAGATAGATGGATAGATAGATAGATGGATAGATAGATGGATAGATAGATGGATGGATAGGAGATAGATAGATAGGAGATAGATAGATAGGAGATAGATAGATAGATAGATAGATAGATAGATAGATAGATAGATAGAGAGATAGAGAGATAGAGAGATAGAGAGATAGAGAGATAGATAGATAGATAGATAGATAGATAGATAGATAGATAGATAGATAGATAGATAGATAGATAGGAGATAGATAGATAGGAGATAGATAGAAGATAGATAGATAGATAGATAGATAGATAGATAGATAGATAGATGGATAGATAGATAGATAGATAGATAGATAGATAGATAGATAGATAGATAGGAGATAGATAGAAGATAGATAGATAGATAGATAGATACAAATAAGACATGAAAACACTACATTCCTTCCTATCACATGAATAAGACACTTTAACTATCTGAAATAAACCCATCCGGTTACACTCCACCCCTTGTCTTATTGATGTGATCTAAGGAAGTTACAGAACATTATTTGTGATGTCATAGATTTGGTATCATCCTCATTTGAACATGTAATTATTCACTTACTATTCTCTTCATTTTATACCTCACCTCCTGTTTCTAACCCTTTGTGTAATACGCTAAGCTTGAGACCATGACAAGTACATATCAGTCAGGACACTTCCCTCCCCTTGGTCCATAATGGACATGAGGTTGCTGTAGGACAATATTTCACTATTTCTTATTTGTCTATCACAGAAATTACCTCCGTCACTGACTGGGCTAAAAACCCAAACTGGAAAAGACTGGTGTGCTGGATTATCAGTCAGCAATGAAAAAATGTCTCTTTAGTTGTTAAAAGTCTCTTTTGTTACAGTCTTTGCAAGTGGATTGGTCTGTCTCAGTCCTTCCCCCTCCTCTCTCTCAGGTCAGGGGGGGTGCAGATATGGCTGGAGGTGCAGACTCTAGAGCCCCTCTCTGTGGCAGTGCTGTGCCTGGTGAGGGTCATCTTTCTCCATCATCTTGGCACCTCGGCAGACAGTCATCTCAGGTTGTCGCCTCTTCAGGCTCCTCTGCACCTCCTCTGAAGATGGAGTTAGAGACAGACCATAGCAGATAACAAACATTCAGGCTGTATGGGGTGGGCTCAGCAACTCCGTCTCAGTCACACAAGAGCAGAATATCATGACTTGCAGCGTCCTTGATGGCTCTTGTATCTCTTTATAGTGTTTGTTCTTCACCACCCCTTCATTACATGAATGAAACAACAGTAACAAATGTCACACTCTAATTTTATCAATCCAACACCTTCCTCTAGTAACATTGCCCAGTCAGCACCTGAGGATTTCTGTTCTAGAACAAACAAGACAAACACCTATTGTCCTCCTATATGTCTCTAGTCATTCTACTCTTATTGCTAAATACTCTAAGGCTCTCAGGTATCTCATCCATATCAATAAAAGTATATACTTCTGTTATAGCAAGAGGGAGTATAAAACATGTCAACTTTCTTTTACCATCTGTCCAATTTGATTCAATTAAGTACATCACATTTTAGATCATATCATATATACATTTTAATTAAATCATGTGGGGTGTTCGTCTTTAACCATCCATACATACAGGTAATACAACTATACATACAGCTCATAGAACTATACATCAGTCTGAGCCATCCATACATACAGGTAATACAACTATACATACAGCTCATAGAACTATACATCAGTCTGAGCCATCCATACATACAGGTAATACAACTATACATACAGCTCATAGAACTATACATCAGTCTGAGCCATCCATACATACAGGTAATACAACTATACATACAGCTCACAGAATGGTCTAAATAGATCACTCTATTGCTTTCAGCTGAGTTCAAAATCGCTGCGCAAACGTTTAGATACATATAACATACGGCCGTACAGACAAACAATAGACATACATGGGCCCATTCACAACAGTCTCACAGGAAGCGCAAAGTCACTTCCAAAACAAACCCAAAAGAGTTCTTATCAACTCTAACTGGAGCTCCAAACAAAAACCAAAAACCTAAATGCGCATTTTTGTTCAGTCTGGTGTCTCACTGAACTACAATCCCCAGTATAACCAAACACCACATGTGGGTAGTACTACAAAAAAGAACTATATTAAGTTTTACTCTGGCCAGGACTCAGCAGGTGATACCAAACCTGGCTTCTCTGCTAGGACGGCCACTTACTCCTGCAAACAAATCATTAGTTGTAATTGGGGGAAGAAATACATTAGCAGGAGGTGTCTCTTCACTTCTGTTCTTCTCTCAACAGCTGCAGAATACAAACAATAAGGAAAACACAACATGGACACAATACAAAACTACTGACATTTGGCCAATTTGTTACCACGTGGATTTAAATGAATGTTAAAGGATATCCATTACATCCCAGGTTATACACATACTATATATAGCAATACTCCAAGAACCTGCAGATAAAACACAGACATATTAGTTATATCATAGATTACATAATCCCATGAAGTCCTCATGTTCCATCAGACTAACCTTTATCTGACTGGTCCACATACAGAAAATACAAACACTAAAACAATGGACAGAGGACAACACTTTGTACAGAGATTAAGTCTATAAATCTCACCACCAGATAGCCATCAACTTTGCTACAAATGACAAACAGAGTCCCCAACTGATATCATTCTAGCCAATATATTCATGATCTTCATTAGTTTCAAATGTGAATATCTAGTAATATTTACACTTAAAACTCCACCAACTCCATGCTACTACTATAAGCCATCCATCAGCCATACAACTCCATGCTACTACTATAAGCCATCCATCAGCCATACAACTCCATGCTACTACTATAAGCCATACATCAGCCATACAACTCCATGCTACTACTATAAGCCATAGATCAGCCATACAACTCCATGCTACTAATATAAGCCATAGATCAGCCATACAACTCCATGCTACTACTATAAGCCATAGATCAGCTTCAGGGACTGAACACAGACTGTTACCCGACAAGCTGCTGCTCACTCTGCTCTCCTAGATACAGAGATAGAAAAACTTTTCTGCAGTGCAAATACACATACAACGTCATATACGGACCATTACAACACAAATATACAAGCCGTCATATATGGCTGGAAGTTACACTTCTCACTATCACACTGTTACCTTCTACACATCCGTCGTTCCAATACCGGTAATACAATAACATCCATTCTTACCGGCCAATAACACACAACTTCTACTCATCCTCTTAGCAAACACATTACTACAGGTTTCCCATCTCTCTAACTCTTACCATGAGTTATTTCAAACCTATAAACCAACACACTGCGACCGCTCATTGGCCAAAACCTGGTGAGGAGCTGCTCCCCCCCTACAATCTCCACATCCATGAAGCCCACTTGCCTCACTTCTTTTTCTTGTTTGTCTCTCTCAATTCGCACCAGCAGACAGATCCATCCCACATCTGCTGCCGTCTTCTGCCATTCAAGAGACATAACAAGGCACCACCAGCCGACTGGGGTCTGTCCGCTGTCATGGTGTCACCACCTCGAGTGCTGGGTGCCCAGGGTCGCGAACTATACACCCACCAGGGGACTGGACTCGCTTTGTCATCTACCCCACAACTACACATCTCAGCTAACACATACATTATATCCTATTACACAGTTATAGCAATTCCTGGACTATTATCCCACTTCTGACACCATTATGTAACCGGTTGCTTTTGATAATAGTCGGAGAAGGCTATAACCACACAGATTTATAGAAAAATAAGAGATTTATTACAGAAAACAATACTTAGCTGCAGTTACAGATGGTACAGATGCATAGATGTTCCTTCCACAATGAGATGGGGAGCCCCATTGTATATTATGGACTAATATACACCCATTTCCCTCGATGACAGGATGCTGGGCACCTTCCATCCATGGTCCCAGCTGAGGCTGACTAGAAGCTACATACCCCCTGACCTGTATAGTAAGTTTGGGTGGGGGGTGATGTGCTTCCAGAAATGTCTATGTAGACCACTGATCACCATGGATGGAAGTTTCCCAGGCTTTGTACATGTTTATCAAGCAAAATGTGGTTGTACAATTACAGCTACATGCATTTGGGCAATAACAACAACTGTGTCCTCCAATGGTGACACTACTGGGGAGGTTTATGGCCGAACAGTTGACATAACAATACATCTACCTATTCCCATGCACATAGCTAAATACAAACCAACCCCACTTACACAGCCAGCTAAGATAGATAGATAGATAGATAGATAGATAGATAGATAGATAGATAGATAGATAGGAGATAGATAGGAGATAGATAGATAGATAGGAGATAGATAGATAGGAGATAGATAGATAGATAGATAGATAGATAGATAGATAGATAGATAGATAGGAGATAGATAGATAGGAGATAGATAGATAGATAGGAGATAGATAGATAGATAGGAGATAGATAGGAGATAGATAGGAGATAGATAGATAGGAGATAGATAGATAGGAGATAGATAGATAGATAGGAGATAGATAGATAGATAGGAGATAGATAGGAGATAGATAGGAGATAGATAGGAGATAGATAGATAGGAGATAGATAGATAGATAGGAGATAGATAGATAGATAGGAGATAGATAGATAGATAGATAGATAGATAGATAGGAGATAGATAGATAGGAGCTAGATAGATAGGAGATAGATAGATAGATAGATAGATAGATAGATAGATAGATAGATAGATAGATAGGAGATAGATAGGAGATAGATAGATAGATAGATAGATAGATAGATAGATAGGAGATAGATAGGAGATAGATAGGAGATAGATAGATAGGAGATAGATAGGAGATAGATAGATAGGAGATAGATAGATAGATAGGAGATAGATAGGAGATAGATAGATAGATAGATAGATAGATAGGAGATAGATAGGAGATAGATAGATAGATAGATAGGAGATAGATAGGAGATAGATAGATAGGAGATAGATAGATTAGGAGATAGATAGATAGGAGATAGATAGATAGATAGATAGGAGATAGATAGGAGATAGATAGATAGGAGATAGATAGGAGATAGATAGATAGGAGATAGATAGATAGATAGATAGGAGATAGATAGGAGATAGATAGATAGATAGATAGGAGATAGATAGGAGATAGATATAGATAGATAGATAGATAGATAGATAGATAGATAGATAGGAGATAGATAGGAGATAGATAGATAGGAGATAGATAGATTAGGAGATAGATAGATAGGAGATAGATAGATAGATAGGAGATAGATAGGAGATAGATAGGAGATAGATAGATAGATACAAATAAGACATGAAAACACTACATTCCTTCCTATCACATGAATAAGACACTTTAACTATCTGAAATAAACCCATCTGGTTACAACAGAGCTGGTGGGTGTTACAGACCTTCTGTCCCTCCATGATGACGTCACAGAGCTGGTGGGTGTTACAGACCTTCTGTCCCTCCATAATGACGTCACAGAGCTGGTGGATGTTACAGACCTTCTGTCCCTCCATGATGATGTCACAGAGCTGGTGGATGTTACAGACCTTCTGTCCCTCCATGATGATGTCACAGAGCTGGTGGGTGTTACAGACCTTCTGTCCATCCATGATGACGTCACAGAGCTGGTGGGTGTTACAGACCTTCTGTCCCTCCATAATGACGTCACAGAGCTGGTGGATGTTACAGACCTTCTGTCCCTCCATAATGACGTCACAGAGCTGGTGGATGTTACAGACCTTCTGTCCCTCCATGATGACGTCACAGAGCTGGTGGGTGGGTGTTATAGACCTTCTGCCACTCCATAATGACATCACAGAGCTGGTGGATGTTACAGACCTTCTGTCCCTCCATAATGACATCACAGAGCTGGTGGATGTTACAGACCTTCTGTCCCTCCATGATGACGTCACAGAGCTGGTGGGTGGGTGTTACAGACCTTCTGTCCCTCCATAATGACATCACAGAGCTGGTGGGTGGGTGTTATAGACCTTCTGCCACTCCATAATGACATCACAGAGCTGGTGGATGTTACAGACCTTCTGTCCCTCCATAATGACATCACAGAGCTGGTGGATGTTACAGACCTTCTGTCCCTCCATAATGACATCACAGAGCTGGTGGGTGGGTGTTATAGACCTTCTGTCCCTCCATAATGACATCACAGAGCTGGTGGATGTTACAGACCTTCTGTCCCTCCATGATGACATCACAGAGCTGGTGGATGTTACAGACCTTCTGTCCCTCCATAATGACATCACAGAGCTGGTGAATGTTACAGACCTTCTGTCCCTCCATAATGACATCACAGAGCTGGTGGATGTTACAGACCTTCTGTCCCTCCATGATGACATCACAGAGCTGGTGGGTGGGTGTTATAGACCTTCTGCCACTCCATAATGACATCACAGAGCTGGTGGATGTTACAGACCTTCTGTCCCTCCATGATGACATCACAGAGCTGGTGGATGTTACAGACCTTCTGTCCCTCCATGATGACGTCACAGAGCTGGTGGGTGGGTGTTACAGACCTTCTGCCACTCCATAATGACATCACAGAGCTGGTGGATGTTACAGACCTTCTGTCCCTCCATAATGACATCACAGAGCTGGTGGGTGGGTGTTATAGACCTTCTGTCCCTCCATAATGACATCACAGAGCTGGTGAATGTTACAGACCTTCTGTCACTCCATAATGACATCACAGAGCTGGTGAATGTTACAGACCTTCTGTCCCTCCATGATGACATCACAGAGCTGGTGGATGTTACAGACCTTCTGTCCCTCCATGATGACGTCACAGAGCTGGTGGGTGGGTGTTACAGACCTTCTGTCCCTCCATAATGACGTCACAGAGCTGGTGGATGTTACAGACCTTCTGTCCCTCCATGATGATGTCACAGAGCTGGTGGGTGTTACAGACCTTCTGTCCCTCCATGATGACGTCACAGAGCTGGTGGGTGTTACAGACCTTCTGTCCCTCCATGATGACGTCACAGAGCTGGTGGATGTTACAGACCTTGTGCTCCTCCATGATGACATCACAGAGCTGGTGGATGTTACAGACCTTCTGTCCCTCCATGATGATGTCACAGAGCTGGTGGGTGTTACAGACCTTGTGCTCCTCCATGATGACATCACAGAGCTGGTGGATGTTACAGACCTTCTGTCCCTCCACCTTCCGTTAGAGGATGCTCAATAGGGTTTAGGTCTAGAGATGTGCTTGGCCACTCCAGCACCTTTACTCTTTTTCTTTAGCAGTGCAGTCGTCATCTTGGAGGTGTTAGGGGGGGGGAGGGGGGGGTTATCATGTTGGCATACTGTCCCGCAGAGGGTTTCCGAAGGGAGATCATTGTATTATTTATATATATATATATATATATATATATCAGTTTTATATATAAGTATAGCGTATGGCATCAAACAGTATGACATGTCTAAGAACAAAAGCAGGTACAAATATCTACAATCTACAGTGTGAAACATAAACCACACAGCATCACAACATGGGGAACAATCAAGGTACTGAAGTTAAAGCAAGAACTATGACTTTTATGATAATTCACTTTTTTAATGAGTCCATCATGACAGCACCACATGGAGGATGTCACCCTTGACCCAACAGGAAAAGGAAATACAGAGAAAGGTTAATAGGGTACCTCCCCAATCCTACTTCAGTGTTATTATACAACACATAGGGAGGGAAATATAAGGTTTTGTCATGATGAAAAGTGAATTATCGGTAAGTCATTATTGCTTTACACATCATCCACATGAAAGCACCACATGGAGACATACCAACTTAGACTCTCAGGGCGGGACCACAGCTTGTAGCACCTTTCTCCTAAAAGCCATGTCTTGGGAAGTGCCCACGTCCAGCCGATAATGCCTGAAGAAGGTGTGAGGCGAGGACCAGGTAGCGGCTTTTTTTAGATTTGCTCAAGAGAGGCTGCTAATTTGGCTGCCCAGGAGACTGCAGTGGCTCGGGTGGAATGAGCTTTGAGACCCGAAGCTGCTTTTCCTCTGGCTGAGTAAGACTCACAGATAGCGGATTCTATCCAACATGCTATGGAACCCTTGGAAGCTTTCTTACCCTTGTTAGGACCCTGGAATTGGACAAGCAGATTTTCGTCTTTCCTCCAAGGTTTAGTGGTTTCCAGGTATGGCAGGATGGCACGTCTAACGTCCAGGTGATGAAAAGATTCCTCTTTCTCGTTGTTAGGGTTATCACAGAATGAGGGAATAATGATGTCCGGGGACCTATGAAAATTAGTCACAATTTTTGGAAGGAAAAGAGGATTTAATTTAAATACAATTCTATCATCCAGAACAGGAATGGGATCCTGTACCATCAAGGAGGATAGAAGAGTGAACCAGCTCCTTCTGGGCCAGTGGGGAGCTATGAAGATCACTTTAATGTTGCTGGAACGGATCTTCTGTAAGGCTCTGGGAATGAAAGGCAGAGGAGGAAAAGCATAGGCTAAATGGAAATCCCAGCTCTGTTGTAGGGAATCCAGTCCCAACGGGCAATCTAAGGGGTTCAGGCTGAAGAACATGTCTGTCTTCCTGTTGTCCCTTGTGGCAAACAATTCCACCTGTGGTAAACCCCATTTGTTTGTAAGTTGATAGAAGGTCTGGGAATTGAGCTCCCATCCCCCAGGGTGGATTGTTCTGCGACTTAAAAAGTCTGCTAGTTTCTTGTCCACTCCTCTTAGGTGGACTGTCGAAATGGATTTTACCTTCTCTGCCCTGAGAAAATTTTTGCACTTGGTCCCTCCTTGGTGGCGAAGGTAAGCTACCACTGTTGAATTGTCATACTAGATCTTCACATTGCTGTTGAGAAGCAGGTTTTCTGCCATTTTCAGAGTTTCCCAGACTGCAGCCAATTCTCTGAAGTTGGAGAATTGGAGGCTTACTTCCTCTGACCCTGTATGTGAAATTGGCTGACGTCTGTAGTGACCGGAATTACCGGATACAGCATCCATGGGCATCCCTTCTACAGGTTTGACTTTTTCAAGCACCAAAGGAGAGAGACTTTCACATTCGGCGATATGAACATACGTCTGTCTAATGTCAGTGGAGATCTGTTCCATACTTGAAGGATGTCGGCCTGAAGGATGCGAACATGATGTTGGCACCAAGGTACCGCAGGGATGGTGGCTGTCATCGAGCCCAGGAGGAACATGGCTTTCCGGATTGGGATAGATGTTTTCTCCCTGTAAGAGGAAATGTTCATAATTAGTGTGTTCACCTTGTCCCGAGGCAGAAATGTTTTTTTTGTTGGTTTGAGTCCAGGATCATTCCTAGGAACTTCTTCCTGCAGGATGGTATCAATTCTGATTTGTCCAAGTTCACTATCTAGCCGAGATCCTGAAGGGTACGAATAGTCATTTGTGAACAGAAAGGAGGAATGGAGATGTGGCAACTAGTTGGAGATCATCTAAATGTGGAACGATGGTCGTCCCCTGCTTCCTTTAGATGTGCCACTACTTCCAACATAATTTTTGTGAACAGCCAGGGGGCTGATGAAATCCTGAAGGGTAGGGCTTGAAACTGGAAGTGAAATGTCTGATGCTGTATCTGAACTGCAAACCTGAGATATTTCTGATGAGCAGGGTGGATAGGTATGTGGAAGTAAGCATCTTTCAAATCTAAGGTTGCCAGGGATGCCCCCTGATGGATAAGCGGGATGGTAGACTTTATTGTCTCCATCTTGAATTTTTTGTACTTGATGAATTGGTTTGTACTGTAAGTCCTATTGGCCTTGGTAACTAGAAAGAGGGTTGAGTAGTTACCTGAACCGACTTCCTCTTGGGGAACAGGAATGATGGCCCCCAAAGCTAGAAGATCCTGAACCACTTTCATTAGACGATCCATCAGTATATTTGAATTGAAGTGGGTTATACAAAACTTTGAGGGGAAGAGAGGTGAAGTCTATTAAATACCCACTGTTCAGAATATTGTCCGTAATATTGTCTGTAATATTCTCCCATTATTTGTAACAAAGAAAGAGCCTTTCCCCCACTCTCCGGTTGTCACTCAGAGGAGGGATTGAGTAGGAAACCTCTCCCGTGTCCTCCTTTTGGATAAGGCCATTTCCCTCCTTTGCCTTTACCCTTAAAATCCTCTTTCTTTTGGGTATAGTGACGAAAAGGTCATAGGCTGTTCAATACCCATAACACTTCTGATAGCCCTAATCAGGGTATCTGAATCCTCAGAGGAGAAGTAACATTTTCCCAACTCCTTGGGAGCAGGTTCAGCAGGAATCTCACCCTCCTCAGAGGCTTCCTTATCATCTTCAGATTCAGAATCAGAAATAACACTTGCATTTTTTAGGTTGAGATTTGTGGATATGAGAGGGAGTAGCAGAAGTGGAAGCAGAAGGGGTTAACTTAGAGGATTTAATCTCCGGGCGAATATTATTGCGTAATTAATCAAAGATGGATACACAGGAAGGAGGATTTAGCTTAGATAAACATACTTTACATAATTGCTTAGCATATTCATCAGGTAACTTAGTATTGCAGCCCACACATCTTTTACTTTTTGTCTTCTTTTTTGCGTCTCCTTTTCCCCCTAAGAGAGAGAGAGAGAAGAAAACCCAAAGTAACACAAGGAAGCGAATCAAAAGAAAAGATTGCTTTCCTATACAGATAAGTGAACCCCAAGGGGTTAACTTACAGCGCCAGCAGCAGAAGACTCAGCAGCCTCTCCAGCACCCCCAGAGGAATCCATAACGACAGAGAGAGTGAGACAATCTTACCATTTAAGTAGTCTGCTGATGTTTAAATCTGGCGCCAAACGACGTCTGAAGCTGCTGCTGAACTTCCGGTCCGGCAGGAAATCACAGTAAGGAAGTTTTTTTCAAAATGGCGCCAAAACGCCGTGCTGCAATTCTGGAAGTCCAATACAGGGGCGTCTGACGTCATCTTCCCGTCAGACACACCATGCATCTAGGCCCAGGAACACCCGCGGGCGCGCGTGGGAAGCTGCAGCATGGATGTCCCCCTGCTTAAACTCCAGTCGAGCACCGCAGGGAGACCGGGACCAAGAGGCATCCATCGAGGGATCCGACACTGAGCCAGAGGAAGACCAAGTAGGGGGGAAAAGAGAACAGACTCTGAACCGCTCCTAAGGCTATCGTCCAGACCCATGACCGTGAAGGATCACAGGTAATCTTTGTATTCCACTTGATCCTGACAGGAAAAACACTAAAGTAGGTTTGGGGATTTAACCTTTTAATCTTTCTCTGTATTTCCTTTTCCTGTTAGGTCAAGGGTGACATCCTCCATGTGGTGCTGTCATGTGGACGATGTGCAAATATCATTTTAGGCATCCAAGTTATTGCTAGTAATCATGTAACGAAGAGAAAGAGATGATTTGCCAAAACACATAGACATGGTTTAAGTAAGGGTAGGGGCCTCTTAAACCAATATCAACGTACGAGGTGAGGGATAAAATTGTCTTTTAGTATGTCACAGTACATGTTGGCATTCATGGTTCTCTCAATAACCTGTAACTCCCTACAGTAGGCTGCATTTATGCGGCCCCAAACCATGACACTCCCACCATTTTGCCTGACTGTAGGCAGATACTGATTCCAGAATCAGAAAGATGGACAGAAGAATCTGTCGCCAAGACCACCTCAACCAAATGGTTTGCTGTCTCTCTAGTGCCAGGGCTCGACATGTGGTGGAGAATGGGGTAGGATGACCCAGCTGTCGTGGTCCATGTGGGAACCAAGGACCGAATACAAGCAAGGTGGAGGTCCATTAGAATAATTTTAGAGAACTAGGTGCTAAGTTGAAGGGAAGGACCTCCAAGGTTGTATTCTCTGGAATACTGCCTGTGCCATGCGCATCGCAGGAAAGACAGCGGGAGCTGCGGGAGGTAAATGAATGGCTCAAGTCGTGTAGGGGAGAAGGGTTTGGGTTTTTAGAGCACTGGGCTGATTTTTTTTATTGGAGTACAGTCTGTATTCCACAGATAAATTGCACCTGAATGGAAGGGGGTCCGCTGTGCTGGTGGAGAGGGTATTATACTAAGGATGTGGAGGGAGGACAAAGTACACAATGATGTGTGTAATATATATGTAGGTTAGCGAGGGGTCACAACATTGAGGTGGCAGAAGGGACCTGTGGGGGGATAACCACAGCCTTCCCTTTATCCGCTGCCCTTATCCTCCCCCCACAGCCTTCCCTTTATCCGCTGCCCTTATCCTCCCCCCACAGCCTTCCCTTTATCCGCTGCCCTTATTCTCCCCCCACAGGACCCTTCTCCCTATCCGCTGCCCTTATCCTCCCCCCACAGCCTTCCCTATAAGGGCAGCGGATAAAAGGAAGGCTGTGGGGGGAGGATAAGGGCAGCGGATAAAGGGAAGGCTGTGGGGGGAGAATAAGGGCAGCGGATAAAGGGAAGGCTGTGGGGGGAGGATAAGGGCAGCGGATAAAGGGAAGGCTGTGGGGGGAGGATAAGGGCAGCGGATAAAGGGAAGGCTGTGGGGGGAGGATAAGGGCAGCGGAAAAAGGGAAGGCGGTGGGGGGAGGATAAGGGCAGCGGATAAAGGGAAGGCTGTGGGGGGAGGATAAGGGCAGCGGATAAAGGGAAGGCTGTGGGGAAAGGATAAGGGCAGCGGATAAAGGGAAGGCTGTGGGGGGAGGATAAGGGCAGCGGATAAAAGGAAGGCTGTGGGGGGAGGATAAGGGCAGCGGATAAAGGGAAGGCTGTGGGGGGAGGATAAGGGCAGCGGATAAAGGGAAGGCTGTGGGGGGGAGGATAAGGGCAGCGGATAAAGGGAAGGCTGTGGGGGGAGGATAAGGGCAGCGGATAAAAGGAAGGCTGTGGGGGCAGGATAAGGACAGCGGATAAAAGGAAGGCTGTGGGGGGAGGATAAGGACAGCGGATAAAGGGAAGGCTGTGGGGGGAGGATAAGGGCAGCGGATAAAGGGAAGGCTGTGGGGGCAGGATAAGGACAGCGGATAAAAGGAAGGCTGTGGGGGGAGGATAAGGGCAGCGGATAAAGGGAAGGCTGTGGGGGGAGGATAAGGGCAGCGGATAAAGGGAAGGCTGTGGGGAAAGGATAAGGGCAGCGGATAAAGGGAAGGCTGTGGGGGGAGGATAAGGGCAGCGGATAAAGGGAAGGCTGTGGGGGGAGGATAAGGGCAGCGGATAAAGGGAAGGCTGTGGGGGGAGGATAAGGGCAGCGGATAAAGGGAAGGCTGTGGGGGGAGGATAAGGGCAGCGGATAAAGGGAAGGCTGTGGGGAAAGGATAAGGGCAGCGGATAAAGGGAAGGCTGTGGGGGGAGGATAAGGGCAGCGGATAAAAGGAAGGCTGTGGGGGGAGGATAAGGGCAGCTGATGGGGAGATCCATTTATGGCAGATGAGAAGTGACAATGATTTAACCCACAGTATTTCAATAAATCCCATTTCTGATACTTAATGTGTTAAACTTGATGGTAATATAAAGAGCTAGAGACCTTGGTTCTGAGCAGGAGGAGTCTGTATAAGAACAGGGTGAGCAGGAGGAGGAGGAGTATGTCTGTGCTATAAGGACAGGGTGAGCAGGTGGAGGAGGAGTATGTCTGTGCTATAAGGACAGGGTGAGCAGGTGGAGAAGTATGTCTGTGCTATAAGAACAGGGTGAGCAGCAGGAGGAGGAGTATGTCTGTGCTATAAGAACAGGGTGAGCAGGAGGAGGAGTATGTCTGTGCTATAAGAACAGAGTGAGCAGCAAGAGGAGGAGTATGTCTGTGTTATAAGGACAGGATGAGCAGGAGGAGGAGGAGTATGTCTCTGCTATAAGGACAGGGTGAGCAGGAGGAGGAGTAGTATGTCTGTATGTTATAAGAACAGGGTGAGCAGGAGGAGGAGGAGTATGTCTGTGCTATAAGAACAGAGTGAGCAGCAAGAGGAGGAGTATGTCTGTGTTATAAGGACAGGATGAGCAGGAGGAGGAGGAGTATGTCTCTGCTATAAGGACAGGGTGAGCAGGAGGAGGAGTAGTATGTCTGTATGTTATAAGGACAGGGTGAGCAGGAGGAGGAGGAGGAGTATGTCTGTGCTGTAAGGACAGGGTGAGCAGGAGGAGGAAGAGGAGTATGTCTGTGCTATAAGGACAGGATGAGCAGGAGCAGGAGGAGTATGTCTGTGCTATAAGAACAGGATGAGCAGGAGGAGGAGGAGTATGTCTGTGCTATAAGAACAGGGTGAGCAGGAGGAGGAGGAGTATGTCTGTATGTTATAAGAACAGGGTGAGCAGGAGGAGGAGGAGTATGTCTGTATGTTATAAGAACAGGGTGAGCAGGAGGAGGAGGAGGAGTATGTCTGTGTTATAAGGACAGGGTGAGCAGGAGGAGGAGGAGTATGTCTGTGCTATAAGGACAGGGTGAGCAGGAGGAGTATGTCTGTGCTATAAGAACAGAGTGAGCAGGTGGAGGAGGAGTATGTCTGTGCTATAAGAAAAGAGTGAGCAGGAGGAGGAGGAGTATGTCTGTGCTATAAGGACAGGGTGAGCAGGAGGAGGAGGAGTATGTCTGTGCTATAAGAACAGGGTGAGCAGAAGGAGGAGGAGTATGTCTGTGCTATAAGGACAGGGTGAGCAGGAGGAGGAGAAGTATGTCTGTGCTATAAGGACAGGGTGAGCAGGAGGAGTATGTCTGTGCTATAAGGACAGGGTGAGCAGGAGGAGGAGGAGTATGTCTGACTGTGCTATAAGGACAGGGTGAGCAGGAGGAGGAGGAGTATGTCTGTGCTATAAGAACAGGGTGAGCAGGAGGAGGAGGAGTATGTCTGACTGTGCTATAAGGACAGGGTGAGCAGGAGGAGGAGGAGTATGTCTGTGCTATAAGAACAGGGTGAGCAGGAGGAGGAGGAGTATGTCTCTGCTATAAGGACAGGGTGAGCAGGAGGAGGAGGAGTATGTCTGACTGTGCTATAAGGACAGGGTGAGCAGGAGGAGGAGTATGTCTATGCTATAAGGACAGGGTGAGCAGGAGGAGGAGAAGTATGTCTGTGCTATAAGGACAGGGTGAGCAGGAGGAGGAGGAGTATGTCTGTGCTATAAGGACAGGGTGAGCAGGAGGAGGAGTATGTCTGTATGGTATAAGGACAGGGTGAGCAGGAGGAGGAGGAGTATGTCTGTATGGTATAAGGACAGGGTGAGCAGGAGGAGGAGGAGTATGTCTGTGCTATAAGGACAGGGTGAGCAGGAGGAGGAGGAGTATGTCTGTGCTATAAGGACAGGGTGAGCAGGAGGAGGAGGAGGAGTATGTCTGTGCTATAAGAACAGGGTGAGCAGGAGGAGGAGGAGGAGTATGTCTGTGCTATAAGAACAGGGTGAGCAGGAGGAGGAGGAGTATGTCTGTGCTATAAGGACAGGGTGAGCAGGAGGAGGAAGAGGAGTATGTCTGTGCTATAAGGACAGGGTGAGCAGGAGGAGGAGGAGGAGTATGTCTGTGCTATAAGGACAGGGTGAGCAGAAGGAGGAGGAGGAGTATGTCTGTGCTATAAGGACAGGGTGAGCAGGAGGAGGAGGAGTATGTCTGACTGTGCTATAAGGACAGGATGAGCAGGAGGAGGAGGAGGAGTATGTCTGTGCTATAAGAACAGAGCAGGTGGAGTATGTCTGTATTTTAAAGAGGACAGGGTGGGCAGGAGGTATGGTTTGTAATTAGGCTCCATTCACTTCAATGGAACGGAGTAGCAAAACCTGCACCCAAACTGGAGACAGGAGTGGTGCTGTCTGTGGAAGAAAGCGGCCATGTTTTTATAATGCTGGAGAACCCCTTTAAAGGGAATGTGTAACTTTTTCACATGTATTACTATAATTTCAGATATATCACAACAATGGTTAAAAAAATAGTTAAACTTTTATTTGTGTTTTGGTTCCTTCTTTATTTCATCCTAATGTGCTGCACTGGGGGCTGCCATTTGTAATAGCATCTGTCCTTTCCGTGCCAGCACGCCCGCAGGCGCATGGCAATGCTCAGCTCCGATGTCTACGGTTCTCTACCGCTGAACGTGGAGATAATGTAGGCCCCTTTGTGATGTCACGCCTAGCTCCTACATTATGACATGTGCAGGATTCCAGCTAATCGGCAGCCATCCAGCAGACGCTAAATCAACCTTTCTGCACTTCTCACCAATGCTAAGCTCTGCTACATCTGAATTACGCCCCATAAATTATAAATGTATTACCATCAGAAATGAGAGGAGAGGGACATGGGGCTTGTTAGAGAGAGGGGGGAGAGGGACACACGGCTTGTTAGAGAGAGGGGGGAGAGGGACATGGGGCTTGTTAGAGGGGGGAGGGGGGAGAGGGACATGGGGCTTGTTAGAGAGAGGGGGGAGAGGGACATGGGGCTTGTTAGAGAGAGGGGAGAGGGACACACGGCTTGTTAGAGAGAGGGGGGAGAGGGACACGCGGCTTGTTAGAGAGAGGGGAGAGGGACATGGGGCTTGTTAGAGGGGGGAGGGGGGAGAGGGACATGGGGCTTGTTAGAGAGAGGGGAGAGGGACATGGGGCTTGTTAGAGAGAGGGGAGAGGGACACGCGGCTTGTTAGAGGGGGGAGAGGGACACGCGGCTTGTTAGAGAGAGGGGAGAGGGACACGCGGCTTGTTAGAGGGGGGAGAGGGACACGCGGCTTGTTAGAGAGAGGGGAGAGGGACAAGGGGCTTGTTAGAGAGAGGGGAGAGGGACACGCGGCTTGTTAGAGAGAGGGGGGAGAGGGACACGCGGCTTATTAGAGAGAGGGGAGAGGGACACACGGCTTGTTAGAGAGAGGGGGGGAGGGACACGCGGCTTGTTAGAGAGAGGGGAGAGGGACACACGGCTTGTTAGAGAGAGGGGAGAGGGACACGCGGCTTGTTAGAGAGAGGGGGGAGAGAGGGACACGCGGCTTGTTAGAGAGAGGGGAGAGGGACACGCGGCTTGTTAGAGAGAGGGGAGAGGGACACGCGGCTTGTTAGAGAGAGGGGAGAGGGACAAGGGGCTTGTTAGAGAGAGGGGAGAGGGACATGCGGCTTGTTAGAGAGAGGGGGGAGAGGGACACGCGGCTTGTTAGAGAGAGGGGAGAGGGACACGCGGCTTGTTAGAGAGAGGGGGGAGAGGGACACGCGGCTTGTTAGAGAGAGGGGGGAGAGGGACACGCGGCTTGGTAGAGAGAGGGGAGAGGGACACACGGCTTGTTAGAGAGGGGGGAGAGGGACACGCGGCTTGTTAGAGAGAGGGGGAGAGGGACACGCGGCTTGTTAGAGAGAGGGGGGAGAGGGACAAGGGGCTTGTTAGAGAGAGGGGAGAGGGACACGCGGCTTGTTAGAGAGAGGGGGGAGAGGGACACGCGGCTTGTTAGAGAGAGGGGGGAGAGGGACAAGGGGCTTGTTAGAGAGAGGGGAGAGGGACACGCGGCTTGTTAGAGAGAGGGGGGAGAGGGACACGCGGCTTGTTAGAGAGAGGGGGGAGAGGGACACGCGGCTTGTTAGAGAGAGGGGGGAGAGGGACACGCGGCTTGTTAGAGAGAGGGGGGAGAGGGACACGCGGCTTGTTAGAGAGAGGGGAGAGGGACACGCGGCTTGTTAGAGAGAGGGGAGAGGGACACATGGCTTGTTAGAGAGAGGGGGGAGAGGGACACGCGGCTTGTTAGAGAGAGGGGAGAGGGACACACGGCTTGTTAGAGGGGAGAGGGACACGCGGCTTGTTAGAGAGAGGGGGGAGAGGGACACGCGGCTTGTTAGAGAGAGGGGAGAGGGACACGCGGCTTGTTAGAGAGAGGGGAGAGGGACAAGGGGCTTGTTAGAGAGAGGGGAGAGGGACATGCGGCTTGTTAGAGAGAGGGGGGAGAGGGACACGCGGCTTGTTAGAGAGAGGGGAGAGGGACACACGGCTTGTTAGAGAGAGGGGGGAGAGGGACACGCGGCTTGTTAGAGAGAGGGGGAGAGGGACACGCGGCTTGTTAGAGAGAGGGGAGAGGGACACGCGGCTTGTTAGAGAGAGGGGAGAAGGACACGCGGCTTGTTAGAGAGAGGGGGGAGGGACACGCGGCTTGTTAGAGAGAGGGGGAGAGGGACACGCGGCTTGTTAGAGAAAGGGGGGAGAGAGGGACAAGGGGCTTGTTAGAGAGAGGGGAGAGGGACACGCGGCTTGTTAGAGAGAGGGGGGAGAGGGACACGCGGCTTGTTAGAGAAAGGGGGGAGAGAGGGACAAGGGGCTTGTTAGAGAGGGGGGAGAGGGACACGCGGCTTGTTAGAGAAAGGGGGGAGAGAGGGACAAGGGGCTTGTTAGAGAGAGGGGGAGAGGGACACGCGGCTTGTTAGAGAGAGGGGAGAGGGACACGCGGCTTGTTAGAGAAAGGGGGGAGAGAGGGACACGCGGCTTGTTAGAGAGAGGGGAGAGGGACACGCGGCTTGTTAGAGAGAGGGGAGAGGGACACACGGCTTGTTAGAGAGAGGGGGGAGAGGGACACGCGGCTTGTTAGAGAGAGGGGGAGAGGGACACGCGGCTTGTTAGAGGGGAGAGGGACACGCGGCTTGTTAGAGAGAGGGGAGAGGGACACGCGGCTTGTTAGAGAGAGGGACACGCGGCTTGTTAGAGAGAGGGGGGGAGGGACACGCGGCTTGTTAGAGCGAGGGGAGAGGGACACACTGCTTGTTAGAGAGAGGGGGGAGAGGGACACGCGGCTTGTTAGAGAGAGGGGAGAGAGGGACACGCGGCTTGTTAGAGAGAGGGGAGAGGGACACGCGGCTTGTTAGAGAGAGGGGAGAGGGACAAGGGGCTTGTTAGAGAGAGGGGAGAGGGACACGTGGCTTGTTAGAGAGAGGGGGGAGAGGGACACGCGGCTTGTTAGAGAGGGGAGAGGGACACACGGCTTGTTAGAGAGAGGGGGGAGAGGGACACGCGGCTTGTTAGAGAGAGGGGGAGAGGGACACGCGGCTTGTTAGAGAGAGGGGAGAGGGACACGCGGCTTGTTAGAGAGAGGGGAGAAGGACACGCGGCTTGTTAGAGAGAGGGGGGAGAGGGACACGCGGCTTGTTAGAGAGAGGGGGGAGAGGGACATGCGGCTTGTTAGAGAGAGGGGGGAGAGGGACACGCGGCTTGTTAGAGAGAGGGGGGAGGGACACGCGGCTTGTTAGAGAGAGGGGGGAGAGAGGGACACGCGGCTTGTTAGAGAGAGGGGGGAGAGAGGGACACGCGGCTTGTTAGAGAGAGGGGGGAGAGGGACACGCGGCTTGTTAGAGAGAGGGGGGAGAGGGACGCGCGGCTTGTTAGAGAGAGGGGGGAGAGGGACGCGCGACTTGTTAGAGAGAGGGGGGAGGGACGCGCGGCTTGTTAGAGAGAGGGGGAGAGGGACACGCGGCTTGTTAGAGAGAGGGGGAGAGAGACACGCGGCTTGTTAGAGAGAGGGGGGAGAGGGACACGCGGCTTGTTAGAGAGAGGGGAGAGGGACACGCGGCTTGTTAGAGAAAGGGGGGAGAGAGGGACAAGGGGCTTGTTAGAGAGAGGGGGGAGAGGGACACGCGGCTTGTTAGAGAAAGGGGGGAGAGAGGGACACGCGGCTTGTTAGAGAGAGGGGAGAGGGACACGCGGCTTGTTAGAGAAAGGGGGGAGAGAGGGACACACGGCTTGTTAGAGAGAGGGGGGAGAGGGACACGCGGCTTGTTAGAGAGAGGGGGAGAGGGACACGCGGCTTGTTAGAGAGAGGGGAGAGGGACACGCGGCTTGTTAGAGAGAGGGGGAGAGGGACACGCGGCTTGTTAGAGAGAGGGGAGAGGGACACGCGGCTTGTTAGAGGGGAGAGGGGGAAGAGGGACACGCGGCTTGTTAGAGAGAGGGGAGAGGGACACGCGGCTTGTTAGAGGGGAGAGGGACACGCGGCTTGTTAGAGAGAGGGGGGAGAGGGACACGCGGCTTGTTAGGGGGGAGAGGGACACGCGGCTTGTTAGAGAGAGGGGGAGAGGGACACGCGGCTTGTTAGAGAGAGGGGAGAGGGACACGCGGCTTGTTAGAGAGAGGGGGGAGAGGGACACGCGGCTTGTTAGAGAGAGGGGGGAGAAGGACACGTGGCTTGTTAGAGAGAGGGGGGAGAGGGACACGCGGCTTGCTAGAGAGGGGGGGGGAGAGGGACACGCGGCTTGTTAGAGAGAGGGGGGAGAGGGACACGCGGCTTGTTAGAGAGGGGGGAGAGGGACACGCGGCTTGTTAGAGAGGGGGGAGAGGGACACGCGGCTTGTTAGGGGGGAGAGGGAGAGAGGGACACGCGGCTTGTTAGAGAGAGGGGGAGAGGGACACGCGGCTTGTTAGAGAGGGGGGAGAGGGACACGCGGCTTGTTAGAGAGGGGGGAGAGGGACACGCGGCTTGTTAGGGGGGAGAGGGACACGTGGCTTGTTAGAGAGAGGGGAGAGGGACCGCGGCTTGTTAGAGAGAGGGGGGAGAGGGGACACGCGGCTGTTAGAGAGAGGGGGAGAGGGACACGCGGCTTGTTAGGAGAGAGGGGGGAGAGGGACACGCGGCTTTGTAGAGAGAGGGGGGAGAGGGACACGCGGCTTGTTAGAGAGAGGGGTGGAGAGGGACACGTGGCTGTTAGAGAGAGGGGGGAGCGGGACACGCGGCTTGTTAGAGGGGAGAGGGACACGCGGCTTGTTAGAGAGAGGGGGGAGAGGGACACGCGGCTGTTAGGGGGGAGAGGGAGAGAGGGGACACGCGGCTTGTTAGAGAGAGGGGGAGAGGGACACGCGGCTGTTAGAGAGGGGGGAGAGGGACACGCGGCTTGTAGTAGAGAGGGGGGAGAGGGACACGCGCTTGTTAGAGAGGGGGGAGAGGGACACGCGGCTTGTAGGGGGGAGAGGGACACGCGGCTTGTTAGAGAGGGGGAGAGGGACACGCGGCTTGTTAGAGAGAGGGGAGAGGGACACGCGGCTGTTAGAGAGAGGGGAGAGGGACACGCGGCTTGTTAGAGAGAGGGGAGAGGGACACGCGGCTTGTTAGAGAGAGGGGAGAGGGACACGCGGCTTGTTAGAGAGAGGGGGAGAGGGACACGCGGCTTGTTAGAGAGAGGGGAGAGGGACACACGGCTTGTTAGAGAGAGGGGGAGAGGGACATGCAGCTTGTTAGAGAAAGGGTAGAGGGACACGCGGCTTGTTAGAGAGAGGGGGGAGAGGGACAAGGGGCTTGTTAGAGAGAGGGGAGAGGGACAAGGGGCTTGTTAGAGAGAGGGGAGAGGGACAAGGGGCTTGTTAGAGAGAGGGGAGAGGGACACGCGGCTTGTTAGAGAGAGGGGAGAGGGACACGCGGCTTGTTAGAGAGAGGGGAGAGGGACACGCGGCTTGTTAGAGAGAGGGGAGAGGGACACGCGGCTTGTTAGAGAGAGGGGAGAGGGACACGCGGCTTGTTAGAAAGAGGGGGGAGAGGGACACGCGGCTTGTTAGAGAGAGGGGAGAGAGGGACACGCGGCTTGTTAGAGAGAGGGGAGAGAGGGACACACGGCTTGTTAGAGAGAGGGGAGAGAGGGACACGCGGCTTGTTAGAGAGAGGGGGGAGAGGGACACGCGGCTTGTTAGAGAGAGGGGAGAGGGACACGCGGCTTGTTAGAGAGAGGGGAGAGGGACACGCGGCTTGTTAGAGAGAGGGGAGAGAGGGACACACGGCTTGTTAGAGAGAGGGGGGAGAGGGACACGCGGCTTGTTAGAGGGGGGAGAGGGACACGCGGCTTGTTAGAGAGAGGGGGGAGAGGGACACGCGGCTTGTTAGAGGGGGGAGAGGGACACGCGGCTTGTTAGAGAGAGGGGGGAGAGGGACACGCGGCTTGTTAGAGAGAAGGGGGAGAGGGACACGCGGCTTGTTAGAGGGGGGAGGGAAATGCGGCTTGTTAGAGAGAGGGACATGGGGCAGGTTAGAGAGAGGGGAGAGGGACATGGGGCAGGTTAGAGAGAGGGGAGAGGGACATGGGGCAGGTTAGAGAGAGGGGAGAGGGACATGGGGCAGGTTAGAGAGAGGAGAGATTCGGCAGGTTAGAGAGAGGGGAGAGGGACACGCGGCTTGTTAGAGAGAGGGGGGAGAGGGACATGTGGCAGGTTAGAGAGAGGAGAGTTTCGGCAGGTTAGAGAGAGGGGAGATGCTGTTCTGGCACTCATAGACAGGTGGCGATGTTGTGATAACAATCGTAGCTTCTGATGAATGACACCGACACACTATCACACAGCCGCTGCCGTCTGCACTCAGAATAGGAGAAAAGTGAATGAATGAGGGACCCCTCCCCCGCCCCATCTAACTCCCCCCCCCCCCCCGGGCCACTTATCCCTCCTGATCCTTCTGCAGCTCCAGCTACCAGGATGGCCGAGTGGTTAAGGCGTTGGACTTAAGATCCAATGGACATATGTCCGCGTGGGTTCGAACCCCACTTCTGGTAATAACATTTTACTCTATTATTATACAGTTCTGGTACTAAGGTTATATTATATTATATTATATTATACACGTCTGGTAATAAGGTTATATTATATTATACACGTCTGCTAATAAGGTTATATTATATTATACACGTCTGCTAATAAGGTTATATTATATTATATTATTATACACGTCTGGTAATAAGGTTATATTATATTATATTATATTATACACGTCTGCTAATAAGGTTATATTATATTATATTATACACGTCTGGTAATAAGGTTATATTATATTATATTATATTATATTATACACGTCTGCTAATAAGGTTATATTATATTATATTATACACGTCTGCTAATAAGGTTATATTATATTATATTATACACGTCTGCTAATAAGGTTATATTATATTATATTATATTATATTATATTATACACGTCTGGTAATAAGGTTATATTATATTATACACGTCTGCTAATAAGGTTATATTATATTATATTATATTATACACGTCTGGTAATAAGGTTATATTATATTATATTATATTATACACGTCTGGTAATAAGGTTATATTATATTATATTATATTATACACGTCTGGTAATAAGGTTATATTATATTATTATACACGTCTGCTAATAAGGTTATATTATATTATATTATATTATATTATACACGTCTGCTAATAAGGTTATATTATATTATATTATACACGTCTGGTAATAAGGTTATATTATATTATATTATATTATATTATACACGTCTGGTAATAAGGTTATATTATATTATATTATATTATACACGTCTGGTAATAAGGTTATATTATATTATATTATATTATACACGTCTGCTAATAAGGTTATATTATATTATATTATACACGTCTGGTAATAAGGTTATATTATATTATATTATACACGTCTGCTAATAAGGTTATATTATATTATATTATACACGTCTGGTAATAAGGTTATATTATATTATATTATACACGTCTGCTAATAAGGTTATATTATATTATATTATATTATACACGTCTGGTAATAAGGTTATATTATATTATTATACACGTCTGCTAATAAGGTTATATTATATTATATTATACACGTCTGGTAATAAGGTTATATTATATTATATTATATTATATTATACACGTCTGGTAATAAGGTTATATTATATTATATTATATTATACACGTCTGGTAATAAGGTTATATTATATTATATTATATTATACACGTCTGGTAATAAGGTTATATTATATTATATTATACACGTCTGGTAATAAGGTTATATTATATTATATTATACACGTCTGGTAATAAGGTTATATTATATTATATTATATTATATTATACACGTCTGGTAATAAGGTTATATTATATTATATTATATTATACACGTCTGCTAATAAGGTTATATTATATTATATTATATTATACACGTCTGGTAATAAGGTTATATTATATTATATTATACACGTCTGGTAATAAGGTTATATTATATTATATTATACACGTCTGGTAATAAGGTTATATTATATTATACACGTCTGGTAATAAGGTTATATTATATTATATTATACACGTCTGCTAATAAGGTTATATTATATTATATTATACACGTCTGGTAATAAGGTTATATTATATTATATTATACACGTCTGCTAATAAGGTTATATTATATTATATTATACACGTCTGGTAATAAGGTTATATTATATTATATTATACACGTCTGGTAATAAGGTTATATTATATTATATTATTATACACGTCTGCTAATAAGGTTATATTATATTATATTATACACGTCTGGTAATAAGGTTATTTTATATTATATTATAGACGTCTGGTAATAAGGTTATATTATATTATATTATACACGTCTGCTAATAAGGTTATATTATATTATATTATATTATACACGTCTGGTAATAAGGTTATATTATATTATATTATATTATAGACGTCTGGTAATAAGGTTATATTATATTATATTATAGACGTCTGGTAATAAGGTTATATTATATTATATTATATTATACACGTCTGGTAATAAGGTTATATTATATTATATTATACACGTCTGGTAATAAGGTTATATTATATTATATTATACACGTCTGGTAATAAGGTTATATTATATTATATTATACACGTCTGGTAATAAGGTTATATTATATTATATTATATTATACACGTCTGCTAATAAGGTTATATTATATTATATTATACACGTCTGCTAATAAGGTTATATTATATTATATTATATTATATTATACACGTCTGGTAATAAGGTTATATTATATTATATTATATTATACACGTCTGCTAATAAGGTTATATTATATTATATTATATTATACACGTCTGGTAATAAGGTTATATTATATTATACACGTCTGCTAATAAGGTTATATTATATTATATTATATTATACACGTCTGGTACTAAGGTTATATTATATTATATTATATTATACACGTGTGCTAATAAGGTTATATTATATTATATTATATTATACACGTCTGGTAATAAGGTTATATTATATTATATTATATTATACACGTCTGGTAATAAGGTTATATTATATTATATTATACACGTCTGGTACTAAGGTTATATTATATTATATTATACACGTCTGGTAATAAGGTTATATTATATTATATTATATTATACACGTCTGGTAATAAGGTTATATTATATTATATTATATTATACACGTCTGCTAATAAGGTTATATTATATTATATTATACACGTCTGGTAATAAGGTTATATTATATTATATTATATTATACACGTCTGGTAATAAGGTTATATTATATTATATTATACACGTCTGGTAATAAGGTTATATTATATTATATTATATTATACACGTCTGGTAATAAGGTTATATTATATTATATTATATTATACACGTCTGGTAATAAGGTTATATTATATTATATTATATTATACACGTCTGCTAATAAGGTTCTGCTGCTGGGATACGCGGTACCTCACACAGTACACGGGAAGACACGTGACAACTCCCGGGGAGGAGGGCGGGGATGTTACCTCACACGTCACAGCGCGCGGTTTGGCCACTCCTCCTCACACGCTACTAGCGGGCGCAGGGGATTATGGGACATACTGCGAGTGAGCGAATCAGCCGCAGACGGAACACGTGACAGATCTGGGAATGCAGCGCGCGGCCGCTCAGGTGCGCATGCTCATTGGTGTCGGCGTCCGTGTTCTGTCTACGCATGATCAAAGAAGCCGATGTCGGTGACTTGTATGCGCATGCTCAGTGGTGCCAGTGTCCGTGACTGATTTGCGCATGCTCAGTGGTGCCGGCCCCGTGCGCTGGGTTACCGGGAGTGATGGTGCAGAGCGGGGGGTAAGTGTGGCTGTGAATGGAGCGCGGGGCCCCGTGTTTTGGGGTCACTTACTTATTTCTGTTACTTCTTTGGTTGCAGAGTTAATGTGACTGGAGGTGAGCTGACTGATGGGTAGGGGGAGGGTCACCACGGGGCGGGGCAGCCTCAGAAGGGGAGGGGTTACCCGGGGGGGCGGGGTGTATAGGATGGCCGTGCTATGTTTGGATATGACGTCCGTGCTCTGTGTGATGTAATGGTTGTCTTCTCTCTATAGGATTCTGATGCTGAGGACGTCGCAGACACATGGCCGCCTCTGAGAGCGATGCGGGTAACGTGCCGACACGAGGGAGTGATGGCGGTAATGTGCCGACACGAGGGAGTGATGGCGGTAATGTGCCGACACGAGGGAATGATGCCGGTAATGTGCCGACACGAGGGAGTGATGGCGGTAATGTGCCGACACGAGGGAGCGATGCGGGTAACGTGCCGACACGAGGGAGTGATGGCGGTAACGTGCCGACACGAGGGAGTGATGCGGGTAACGTGCCGACACGAGGGAATGATGCCGGTAATGTGCCGACACGAGGGAATGATGCCGGTAATGTGCCGACACGAGGGAGCGATGCGGGTAACGTGCCGACACGAGGGAGTGATGGCGGTAACGTGCCGACACGAGGGAGTGATGCGGGTAACGTGCCGACACGAGGGAGTGATGGCGGTAATGTGCCGACACGAGGGAGTGATGCGGGTAACGTGCCGACACGAGGGAGTGATGCGGGTAATGTGCCGACACATGGGGGGGATGCCAGTAACGTGCCGACACGAGGGAGTGATGGCGGTAACGTGCCGACACATGGGGGGGGATGCCAGTAACATGCCGACACATGGGGGGGGGGATGCCAGTAACGTGCCGACACATGGGGGGGGGATGCCGGTAATGTGCCGACACGAGGGAGTGATGCCAGTAACGTGCCGACACGAGGGAGTGATGGCGGTAACGTGCCGACACATGGGGGGGGATGCCAGTAACGTGCCGACACATGGGGGGGGATGCCGGTAATGTGCCGACACATGGGGGGGGGATGCCGGTAATGTGCCGACACGAGGGAGTGATGCCGGTAATGTGCCGACACATGGGGGGGGGGATGCCGGTAATGTGCCGACACGAGGGAGTGATGCCGGTAATGTGCCGACACATGGGGGGGGGATGCCGGTAATGTGCCGACACGAGGGAGTGATGCCGGTAATGTGCCGACACATGGGGGGGGATGCCAGTAACGTGCCGACACATGGGGGGGATGCCAGTAACGTGCCGACACATGGGGGGGATGCCAGTAACGTGCCGACACATGGGGGGGATGCCAGTAACGTGCCGACACGAGGGAGTGATGCCGGTAATGTGCCGACACATGGGGGGGGATGCCAGTAACGTGCCGACACATGGGGGGGATGCCAGTAACGTGCCGACACATGGGGGGGATGCCAGTAACGTCCCGACACGAGGGAGTGATGCCGGTAATGTGCCGACACATGGGGGGGGATGCCAGTAACGTGCCGACACATGGGGGGGATGCCAGTAACGTGCCGACACGAGGGAGTGATGCGGGTAACGTGCCGACACATGGGGGGGGATGCCAGTAACGTGCCGACACATGGGGGGGGATGCCAGTAACGTGCCGACACGAGGGAGTGATGGCGGTAATGTGCCGACATATGGGGGGGGATGCGGTTAACGTGCCGACACGAGGGAGTGATGCGGGTAACGTGCCGACACGAGGGAGTGATGCGGGTAATGTGCCGACACATGGGGGGGGATGCGGTTAACGTGCCGACACATGGGGGGGATGCGGTTAACGTGCCGACACGAGGGAGTGATGCGGGTAATGTGCCGACACATGGGGGGGGATGCGGTTAACGTGCCGACACGAGGGAGTGATGCGGGTAATGTGCCGACACGAGGGAGTGATGGCGGTAATGTGCCGACACATGGGGGGGATGCGGTTAACGTGCGGACACGAGGGAGTGATGCGGGTAACGTGCCGACACGAGGGAGTGATGCGGGTAACGTGCCGACACGAGGGAGTGATGCGGGTAACGTGCCGACACATGGGGGGGGATGCCAGTAACGTGCCGACACAAGGGAGTGATGCCAGTAACGTGCCGACACATGGGGGGGGATGCGGGTTAATGTGCCGACACATGGGGGGGGATGCCAGTAACGTGCCGACACGAGGGAGTGATGGTGGTAATGTGCCGACACGGAGTGATGCTGGTAATGTGCCGACACATGGGGGATGCGGGTAACGTGTCGACACGAGGGAGCGATGCGGGTAACGTGCCGACACAGAGTGATGCGGGTAACGTGCCGACACGAGGGAGTGATGGCGGTAACGTGCCGACACATGGGGGGGGATGCCAGTAACGTGCCGACACGAGGCAGTGATGCCAGTAACGTGCCGACACGAGGCAGTGATGCCAGTAACGTGCCGACACGAGGGATTGATGCCAGTAACGTGCCGACACATGGGGGGGATGCCAGTAACGTGCCGACACGAGGGAGTGATGCGGGTAACGTGCCGACACGAGGGAGTGATGCCGGTAACGTGCCGACACGTGGGGAGTGATGCGGGTAACGTGCCGACACGAGGGAGTGATGGCGGTAATGTGCAGACACGAGGGAGTGATGCGGTTAACGTGCCGACACGAGGGAGTGATGCGGGTAACGTGCCGACACGAGGGAGTGATGCCGGTAATGTGCCGACACATGGGGGGATGCCAGTAACGTGCCGACAGGAGAGAGTGATGGCGGTAATGTGCAGACACGAGGGAGTGATGCGGGTAACGTGCCGACAGGAGGGAGTGATGCCAGTAACATGCCGACACATGGGGGGGGGGGGTGCTAGTATTGTGCTGACACGTGGGGGGGATGCCATTAACGTGCCGACACGAGGGAGTGATGCGGGTAATGTGCAGACACGAGGGAGTGATGGCGGTAATGTAAAGACACGTGGGGGGGATGCGGGTAATGTGCAGACACGTGGGGGGGGATGCGGGTAATGTGCAGACACGTGGGGGGGGATGCGGGTAATGTGCAGACACGTGGGGGGGGATGCGGGTAACGTGCAGACACGTGGGGGGGGATGCGGGTAACGTGCAGACATGTGGGGGGGGGATGCGGGTAATGTGCAGACACGTGGGGGGGGATGCGGGTAACGTGCAGACACGTGGGGGGGGGATGCGGGTAACGTGCAGACATGTGGGGGGGGGATGCGGGTAATGTGCAGACACGTGGGGTGATGCGGGTAATGTGCAGACACGTGGGGGGGGATGCGGGTAATGTGCAGACACGTGGGGGGGGATGCGGGTAATGTGCAGACACGTGGGGGGGGATGCGGGTAATGTGCAGACACGTGGGGGGGGATGCGGGTAATGTGCAGACACGTGGGGGGGGATGCGGGTAATGTGCCGACACGAGGGAGTGATGGCGGTAATGTGCCGACACATGGGGGGGATGCGGTTAACGTGCGGACACGAGGGAGTGATGCGGGTAACGTGCCGACACGCGGGAGTGATGCGGGTAACGTGCCGACACGAGGGAGTGATGCGGGTAACGTGCCGACACATGGGGGGGGATGCCAGTAACGTGCCGACACAAGGGAGTGATGCCAGTAACGTGCCGACACATGGGGGGGGATGCGGGTAATGTGCCGACACATGGGGGGGGATGCCAGTAACGTGCCGACACGAGGGAGTGATGGTGGTAATGTGCCGACACGGAGTGATGCTGGTAATGTGCCGACACATGGGGGATGCGGGTAACGTGCCGACACGAGGGAGCGATGCGGGTAACGTGCCGACACAGAGTGATGCGGGTAACGTGCCGACACGAGGGAGTGATGGCGGTAACGTGCCGACACATGGGGGGGGATGCCAGTAACGTGCCGACACGAGGCAGTGATGCCAGTAACATGCCGACACGAGGCAGTG